>NW_024070194.1:54054628-54125825 GCF_014754425.2 Oryx dammah
CTATGCCAAAGCCTTTGACTCTGTGGTACACAACAAACTGTGGAAAATTCTGAAAGAGATGGGAGTACCAGACCACCTTATCTGCTTCTTGGGGAATCTGTGTGTAGGTCAGGAAGCAACAGTTAGAACTGGACATGGAACAACAGACTGGTTCCAAATAGGGAAAGGAGTATGTCAAAGCTGCATATTGTCACCCTGCTTATTTAACTTATATGCAGAGTACATCATGTGAAATACTGGGCTGGAAGAAGCACAGCTGGAATCAAGATTGCTGGGAGAAATATCAGTAGCCTCAGATATGCAGATGACACCACCCTTATGGCAGAAAATGAACTAAAGAGCCTCTTGATGAAAGTGAAAGAGGAGAGTGAAAAAGTTGGCTTAAAACTCAACATTCAGAAAACTAAGATCATGGCATCTGGTCCCATCACTTCATGGCAAATAGATGAAGAAACAGTGGAAACAGTGACAGACTATTTTGGGGGGGCTCCAAAATCACTGCAGATGGTGACTGCAGCCATGAAATTAAGAGATACTTGCTCCTTGGAAGAAAAGTGATGACCAACCTAGCCAGCATATTAAAAACCAGAGACATTACTTTGTTAACCAAGGTCTGTCTAGTCAAAGCTATGGTTTTTCCAGTAATCATGTATGGATGTGAGAGTTGGACTATAAAGAAAGCTGAGTGCTGAAGAATTGATGCTTTTGAACTGTGGTGTGGAGAAGATTCTTGAGAGTCCCTTGGACTGCAAAGAGATCAAACCAGTGAATCCTAAAGGAAATCAGCTGAATATTCACTGGAAGGACTGATGTTGAAGCTGAAACTCCAATACTGTGGCCACTGGATGCGAAGAACTGACTGATTAGAAAAGATCCTGATGCTGGGAAAGATTGAAGGTAGGAGGAGAAGGGGACAACAGAGAATGAGATGGTTAGATGGCATCACCAACTCGATTGGACGTGAGTTTGAGCAGTCTCTGGGAGTTGGTGATGGACAGGGAGGCCTGGAGTGCTGCAATCCATGGGGTCGCAAAGAGTCAGACACAACTGAGTGACTGAACTGAACTGAACTGAAGAATCCCTTAGGGAACACAGAACTGGGATGGTGACTTTATTATTAGAATAGCATGTGCATTAAATAAATCAAACTGCCAAGCGATGGTCTTTAAAGATTTCCATCCCAGGGGAATCTCTCTGCCCCCTCCCTGCTTCTTACTTCCTTCCCCCACACATGTCCCCCGCCTCCCGCACATGAATAAGAAGATGGCACTTGTGTTGTGTGCAATGCATGTGGATACCCACCTAGCTCTCTCCTTGGAGTCCACCTTCCCTCTTGTTCTCAGGATATACAAAGTAGGGGTCACCAGCTAGAAATTCCAGCTGAGTATTGTCACAAAAGCTTGAGGAGAGAAAATGTGAGGGTTTTTACATCTCAGAGATTGTTATTGTCATTGTTGTTCCTGTTTGCCCATGTCTCTCTGCAAAGATTTCAGTGAAGTGGCACTTTTGGTCCTGGGGCCCCTGAAATCAGCTGCTTTGTTTCCAGCACTCCCCACGCGCTCCAGGTCAACTTGGCTTCGTGGCATCCGCACTTCACCACATGCTTCATTGATTCCTAGTGCAGCAGCCACTGATCCCAAATTTGTATTAACATCTAGAAGGGGCACGGGGTCCAGCTTGGCCTGAGGCTGCTCTAAGGCCCTTCAGAGGTAGCCCTGAGCAATCACTTATGGGCCTTAGTGAGTCAATACCTCTGCTCTCTGGCCTCATGAAAAGCACAACTTGGGAGCGTGGTCCCCACAGGGTCAAGCCTCAGTTACCCCCAGAAGTTGCTGGCTGCAATAAGCCCTGTGCCAGCTACTCCCTCCCATCTCTGCACCCCACTGCCCTCCTATATCCTCCACCACCCACATAAACTGGGGGAACCTGAACTAAAAGAAGATTCCTTGACACAGTCATGCATCGAACACTCATCATAACATATTTAAAAACATCAACAAGCCTGGTTGAAATCTCAAAAAACCTTTCAAAAATGTTTTTAAAAATCTAAATGCATAATAACTGCTTTGAAATTAGACTGCTCACAGATGCTGTCCATAGGCCTTGCTAGAATGTGGATTTTGATTTGGGCATAGACAGAAGGGGCTAGAGGGTCTCCCTGGTGGCTCAGATGGTAAAGACTCTGCCTGCAATGCAGGAGACCTGGGTTCGATCCCTGGGTCAGAAAGATCCCCTGGAGGAGGAAATGGCTGCCCACTCCAGCTTTCTTGCCTGGAGAATTCCATGGACAGAGGAGCCTGGCAGGCTATAGTCCATGGGTTGCAAAGAGTTGGGCTCAACTGAGCACACACACACACAGACACAAGCACAAATTTTGAAAAGCAGGAACTTTCATTTAAAAATCTAAGTTCTTATTTCTCTCGAGAAATTGTAAGAATTGGCCAAACCAGGCCTGCATCCTTAAGTGGTTAAAAAAAAAAAAATTAGCTGTGGTTGCATCCTCTAGGTGTCCCGTCTCCATCCTGCCTGTGGTTTGAGGAGCAAGTAAGATGATGCGGGGGCTGTTGCTATGGAAACAGGAAGACATGCTAGCATCAAGCTGATGAGTGCTTACGATGGCCAGCAATCTTTACACAAGTCTCTGAAGCTCCCCTGGGATGGTTTCTTCTTTGTAAGGGGCTAATGCTGTCCTCTTCAGAGGATTCTCATGATCTCAGTGATGGAGGATTACTCACAATTTGCAGCTCTGCAGGGTACCACGAGAAGACCAAACCACTTAATGGATGGATGTGGCCCAACAGCTAGAAGTATTAATATATTCCATCTCACATCTTGATGACACGTGATGCTGGGGGACTCGGGGTCACCTAAGAGGCCACAAACTTCTCCTCTGGGTCATCTTTTCATGGGAACTGAGAGGTCAGTGTATTCCCACTGTGTAGCCCACCAAGAAGGCTACAACCAAGGTCTTCTATTTCTGCACTTGCTCAGCAAGCCTGATGTCATATCCCTTTGTGAGCATTTGCCCATCTGGCTATGTGCCTGGCACCTTTTAGATGGATTTTGATCAAGCATGACTCCTGTGTGCACTGCAGTCATAGAAATCTTTAGCTTTCTTATCCAAGGAGAAGCTGACAAAAGGGACAAAGTGCCCTTGGCTATTTTCAAGCTATAGAAGTAGAACAGATCGAGGACTGAGAAAGTCAGACCACATTCGCAGAGTCAATTCTAGTATTTGGTGGTAACTGTAAATACCAGGACATCCGTGTATTTGATTGCAGGCTTCATTTGTCTGTTTGTTGAACAGGTTTATGAAGCCTGCTGTTATGCTGGATGCTAAGACAGGGTCTGAAGTCTTGCAGTCTTGCTTTTTTGTTCACTTGGAGCCAGTTGCTGCCCTCACCCTAATAGCCATGTTTCTGGAAGTTCATGCTTTGCCATTTATTTCTGTGCCTGGATTCTTCTCATGGCTTCCGTCCTCTATGTGGGTGTGTAGATCCTTCAAACAATTTGAAAAGATGGAAGGAAAATGGGTACTTGTGTCACTTCCTTCAGGTGACCGCAACTTTCTCTGCCCCTTACCTCTTACAATCCACTGATTGTATCCTGAATTATTCCAGTAAAGCTGCCATTTTTGATTTTCACATATTCAGGATCATATCATCTGAATTGTTCTTTTCTAACACCTGAACATAAGACATCTGGTAACCATGCCAGTCTGATACTGGGTTCGATTCAGTGTAATACAGTTAACATTTATTAAGTACTTGCAATGCTCTAGGGACCTTGCTAAGTGCTTAAATGGATTTCCTATTTAATCCTCTTAACAGCCCTATGGAGTAGGTGCTATATTATTTCCACTATGCAGATAAGGGAACTCAAGTTTAAAAAATCCCAAGTCTTGTTGAGTCAGTCCAAATCCTACTGTCTTAGCCATTTCAGTGACTCTGCAAATACCAAATGCCTTATGGATAGAGTTAAGAATTTCTGAGCAGTACCATGTACTGCAAGGAGATCAAACCGGTCAATCCTAAAGGAAATCAGTCCTGAATGTTCATTGAAAGGACTGATGCTGAAGCTGAAGCTCCAATACTTTGGCCACCTGATGCGAAGAACTAACTCACTGGAAAAGACCCTGGTACTGGGAAAGATTGAAGACAGAAGACAGGAACAACAGAGGATGAGATGGTTGGATGGTATCACCAACTCACTAGACATGAGCTTGAGCAAGCTCCGGGAGGTGGTGATGGACAGGGAAGCCTGGCGTGCTGCAGTCCATGGGGTCGCAAAGAGTCAGACACGACTGAGCGACTGAACTGAACTGAACTGAACCATATGAGAGGCTTCCCTGGTGACTCAGTGGTAAAGAATCTGCCTGCAAGGAAGGAGCCGTAGGAGCCCTGGGTTTGATTCCTGGGTCAGAAAGATCCCTGGAGGAGGGCAGGACAACCCACTCCAGTATTCTTGCTTGGAAAGAATCCGTTGCCTGGAAAAGCCATGGAAAGAGGAGCCTGGCAGGCTACAGTCCATAAGGTCGTAAAGAGTCAGGTACAACTGAAGCGACTTAGCACACACGCGCGCTCCGTATGAGAGGGTTGATTTTATATCCTGATCTGAGCAAGTTTGTCAGCAGGGATCTCGGCTTGAGTGCCCTTTAGAAAGGCCTAACCTTCCTGGTTTCTATAAGGAGGGAGAGGTGAGTAGGGGGGTTCTTGGAGTTTGCTCTGGGCATATAAAGACGTGCTTTGGAGAAGTCATGGAAATGAAGTAAAGAAATTAGAGGTTTACCTTTCTCCCTCTTTTTTTAAGGTTTAGTGAAGTTGGATATCTGTTTTAAATCTACTTCACTCTAATAAGACATTATATTTAAATCTCATAGAGCCAATAATAAACTTCCATCAGATTTGATTCTTTTTTTCCAATTGTGTAATTTCTGTTTATGGTGTCATGGTCCATCTTGGCTTCAAGGTCATGTTTGATTCTTTTTTTCTCCTTAACTTCTGTATCAATTTTTGAATTCCTTTACTGTATTTCTTGTATATATGCCAGCATTTCCAGTTCTGCTGTTATACTCCATTTTGGGGTCTTTATTCCCTCATGTCTAAACTATTTTAATAGTTTTCTAACAGGTCTTTGTGCATCCAGATTTTACCCGCTCTTATACATCTTATGTACCGCTGACAGAGTATCTATTCATCTATTAAAATCACACATAGGCTTGAAGGTCCAAGTCCAATTCTACAGTCTCAATTAAATAATGGAGGACCTACCAAGAAGCAATCTCACCAATACCTCCCTTATGGGCCATCATTTACAATCACATATGGACATGTCTTATCCCTGCCAGTTTGTGCAATATTCACGTTCTCTTCTCTAGCCACGGGATCTGATACTGTGGAATACAATTTTAGGCTTAAATCGTTGAATGCAATTTTAGTCTCTCTGTTCTTCCTGCCTTTTCTTTCCTCTCCTCCATCTCGCCACCAGCAAATGGCCAGAATGACTGCACTAGTTCTAGAACTATATTCCCCAGCCTCTCGTACAGATAGGGCTGGACAGTGATAGATAAGCTGTCAGGAGGTGCCTTACTTTGGCTCTTCCAGAAGTAGATTCTGAGACAAGGATTCTAGCACAGATTGTTTGGAGAAGATCTTAGGAAGCCCGGGTAGTGGAGAAAGGAAGCCAAAAAGCAGGGCAGGTGGGAAAGCAAGGGTTGGTTGTTGAAAAAAATAATCACTGTTGTTGATGGCTGGAGTTTCATCCTGAAGGGAATAGTGGGATGCACATTAGTGGCTGGCAGTTTCAAGCTGGAGCTAGTATGTGCTGAAGATGGTAAGAGTAAGGGAATGCGGCTGAGTTTTTTTGTTGTTGTTGTTATTCAGTTGCTAAGCCATGTCCAACTCTTTGTGACGCCATGGACTGCAGCAGGCCAGCTTTCCCTGTCCTACACTGTTTCCTGGAGCCTGCTCAAACTCATGTCCATTGAGTTGGTGATGCCATCCAACCATCTCATCCTCTGTTGTCCCCTTCTCCTGCCTTCAATCTTTCCCCACATCAGAATCTTTTCCAATGAGTCAGTTCTTTGCAGCTGGTGGCCGAAGTATTGGCGCATCCGCTTCAGCATCAGTCTTTCCAATGAATTTTCAGCTTTATTTCTTTTATTTTTAATAGACTTCATTTTTTTAGAGTAGTTTTAGGTTGACAGCAACATTGAGTGCGGGGTACAGCGATTTCCCACAAGCTCCCTGCCCCAACACCTGCATACCTTTCCTCATTATCAGCATCACTCACTGAAATGGAACACTTGTTGCCATTGATAAACCTATAGTCCAATATCATAGGCATCCACAGTTTACATGAGGGTTCCTTCTTGGTATTCTACACTTAATGGGTTTGGACAACTGTATAATGGCATGTATCCATCATTAAAATATCGCATAGAGGATTTTTCACTGCCCTGAAAATCCTCTGTGCTCCATCTCTTCACTTCTCCACACTCCCCCAACCCTTAGTGACCATTGGCCTTTTACTGTCTCCGTAGTGTTGCCTCTTGGAATCACACAGCATGTCACGCTGTGTGGGAGAATGCGGGCACCCGAAGATGAATGAAATGTCATCTCTGCTCTCAGGGAACTGATGGTAGAATTGTGCGTGTTGTGTGTGGTGTCGCAGAGTGCACCTGCCGTGTCTGGGGAGATACAGGTGGGACGGGGGTCAGCCCACTGTCTCTTTGATTGGGAACAAGATGCCCATTCATGTCTTGCTCTCTCCTGACACCCTCAGCTCTGCAGTGCCTGCTGGAAGAACCAGGCCTGGCCCAGCATTACCGTGACATCTGAGCATTGAGAGCTGTTTCCTTTCCTTCGAAGCCTAAGAAGGATTATTCTAGTGATATCTGAATAGCTGTATGTGTGCAGAGGAAGTGGTTCCCTAGCAACAGGAATCTCTGAAGCCTCTGCGTCTCTGTGTTCCCCCTGCCTTTTCTTTTCTCTTCTCCGTCTCGCCGTCAGCAAATGGCCAGAACAACCGCACCTGCTCTGAATGATAGGGAGGCCATTCAACGCCAGCCGTTTGTTTTCTAAGTTGAGGGGCCCTGTTCCTCTTTTGGTGGAGCTTCCTCATGAGGTCTGGGGCCTTGCTCTGCTCCTGGTCAGGCCGTCATTACCTCACACCACACTTCCTTTTCTGTCTTTCAGATGTTGACCAGAAATGGAAAATTCTGAGGTGCCTGAGGAAAATTTTGAGTTAAAAAAAAAATACTAATTTTTGCACATTATTTCAAATGACCTAATTTTCTTAAGAAAACTTTAGTAGACCTTCCCTACCACCAAAGAGTTCATTCTCACTCCCTTCTAACTTTGTTTTTCCAGAGAAGCCAAATTCTTCATTTCTTATGTAGGTCAGCATGTCAATATGAAGTCGAACGTACAAGGAGATTAACAAGTATCTTCTTATGATGTTGCGTCAGTCTAGCAAACTCTGAGGTTCTAGAAACAGTCATTCTCACTAGGAACATTGATCCACTTCCTGTTGCAACCCTGGAGCCCTATTTTAGAAAGAGGGTAAATCTTTCCGGACCTCAGCACATCGGCAGAGCGTGGGTTCAGAGTTGCTGACTGGAAATGCCTTACTTCGAACAGTGTTCTCTGTGAGAACAGTGATCTGAAAGGAGGTGGTTCTACATCTTTACCTACCAACTGGCTGGTATCTGTTGATAATGTTGACTATCTGACCCAAACTGCTGGCAACATGTGACTAATTATAATTGAGCCTAACAATGCCTGGAATCCTTGTCATCTATAGCTTTTAAAATATTTTTATTCACTCATTTGTTTAAACAATAACTGTTTCTAATTGAGGGCTCCTATGTGTGTCTACCACTTAGCAATGCAGGAGACATAAGAGATGAGGTTTGATCTCTGGGTTGAGACGATCCCCTGGAGAAGGGCATGGCAGCCCATCCCAAGATTCTTACCTGGAGAATCCTAATGACAGGGGAGCCTGGTGGACTACAGTTCATAGGGTTGCAAAGAAATAGACATGACTGAAGCAACTTAGCACGCGCACACACGTGTGTCTACAGACCATGGTGTGTCTCGTGGGAAAACCATGTCTGTAACCTTGGTTAGTGGGGGTTGTCAATTTAAAAGAGGAAGTAAGATATGTACCCCAGTAACTATCGAGCAATCTCATAGCCTAAACAGAGATAAAACCATACAATTATAGACATTGTCTTTAATTGAGTCTTCCCATGAGAGGATAGTGGTGGAGACAGGGCAAACTCACCTTTCTGGGCGATCAAGTAGAATGATTGTGAGGGAAGAGAGCTGAGAAGTTCCATCTGTTCTGTAGACAACAGAGGACTTGGGCTCCAAGATGATTCATCCAGCTCTTTTGATTAGCCTTACATTTATTAAAACAACAAAGCTGAAGAGCAAAATCCCCCTATGTTATGGTATTCTGTTTCCGTCCAAATGGTCTATTTTTAATCAGTGTTAAGAGCTTGACATATGTCCTCTAAAGTGGCATAAAACAGAAAGCGGGAAGATAATTTATCTGGGATCTGGGAAAAGTAAAACATAAACCCTAGCTTAGGGGAAAATTGAAAGGCCACTGTTTATCTTCTTTTCCTCCCAGCCAGTATTTTCCACTAGTAAATGAGAGAGGAAGAAAAATGCACCTCGGTAGCCAAACCCTCTGGGAGCCAGGCTCTCTCTTGTTAATAGCCGCATCCCCCACAAGCTGAGTCTATCCAGGGTAGACTGTGTGCATGGTCACGGCCATGGCCGTGGTTAACCTAAAAGCGAGGTTGTACATCACTGGAGATGTGAGAAAGGAAGCACCAGCCAAAGCCAGACAACCATGGTGTGTTCTTTCTCGGGCTGGCTGAGAATAAAGGGGAGCGGACACCTAAAAGCCATTCTTAATAGAGCCAGGTGACAAGCCATTGCGGATCATTTCTGACTTTTAAAACAATAGTCACTGCCTTCTGTGCAACTGACACATTAAAGACATATAATGTGGAGAAGGCGAGATAAACCATAAGGGAGCTTCTGTAACCAAATAAGTGATTTGCCCTGATGATGGGAAAGATTGAGGGCAGGAGGAGAGGGGGGTGACAGAGATGAGATGATTGGATGGCATCACTGACTCAATGGACATGAGTTTGAGCAAGCTCCAGGAGATGGTGAAGGGCAGGGAAGCCTGGCGTGCTGCAGTCCATGGGGTCACAAAGAGTTGGACACGACTGAACAACAACAAAATGATTTGCACCTTATGGCTTAAGGCGTAAAAGACAGGGAGGTCCCAGTCCTGAAAAGAATGGAATTCCCTGAGGATGTGTCCTGAGGCTGGGGATCTCCTGTAACTACTTGATTCCTAAGGCAGAGTTCCCTTTCCCCACCACACTCAGGATTTTCCATTTTGAAACTAATTGCTCATAAGAAGATTATAGCTATTACTTTTAGGATGTTGGAAACACATTCCCCATAACTTTAGATGAGTAAGTACCAGATTGTATTAATCAGAGTTTTCCAGACAAACAGAATTAATAGAATGTGTGTGTATATGTATATATATTTAATTTTTAAATGTTTACTTATTAGCTTTAAAAATTGAAGTACTGTAGATTTACAGTGGTTCAGGTCTACTGCAAAATGATTCACTTATACATACATATATATATATTTCATTGGCTTGGGTAATTTTGGAGGTGGTCAAGACCCAAGATCTGAAGATCTGCAGATGGAGGAGAGGCAAGGACATAGTGCCAAAGGCCAGCAAGCTTGAGATCCAGGAAGAGCTGATATTTTAGTTTGTTTCAGAGGCAAGAAAAAGTCTCTTTTACTCCAGGGAGGATCAGTCTTTTTTTCTATTTACAACTTCAGCTGATTAGACAAGGCCCACCCACATCCAAGAGGACATTCTGCTTTATTCACCCTACTGAATGAAATGCAAATCTCACCTAAAAACCTTCACAGAAACACCCAGAATAGAGTTTTGGCCAAATATCTGGGCAACTTATGGCTCAGTTAAGTTAACACATAATTAATCTCTGACAGGCTTTGCCTCCTATGCCCATTTAAACAAAGTAAGGAGATTAATATTTATTGAATTCCTACTAGATCAAACACTCTATGTTTATCTCTTCTTATAAATAGGAGATAATGTACTGCCTAATTTATAAAGCTTGACATGAAGATGACAAGATAGAGGATTTATATTTAAGAAAGATCTCTCCTATCTGTCAAGTAAGAAGAAAAATTCCTTTAAAAAACAGACTTCTACTTCAAAAGACAGACGTATACAACAGAGATCAGATTGATGGTTACCAGAGGTGAGTGGTGGGGGCAAGGGGAATTGAATGAAGATGGCCCAAAGGTGCAAACTTCTAATATAAGATAAGTACTAACAATGTTATGTACACTGTGATTAACATAATTAACACTACTTACATTATATATGAAAGTTGTTACAGAAGTAAAATCTTTAGCACTCTCATTGCAAGGAAAAATATTTTTTCTTTTTCTTTTCTTTTATTTCTGTAAGAGATGATGGACAAGCTTAATAATCATTTCATGATGTATGTAAGTCAAATCATTATGCTGTATACCTTAAAGATGTGCAGTGCTAGATGTCAATTATATCTCAATAAAACTGGAAAGAAGAGAGAGGAGAAAGAGGGAGAGGAGGTGAAGGGGTGAGGGGAGGAAGCGGGAGGAGGAGGTGGAGAAAAATTTCCGAATTTCGTAGTAAATACAACATACCAAAGCGCACCTATGTTCAACGTTCTTCATAAGGCTTTCACCACCATTTATTCAATTTGTCATTAAAATGCCTTGAGATAAAGTCAGACAGATAAAAATTTTACTTTATAGGTAAAGAAACTGAGTCACAGAAAAAGTAAGCAGCTTGCTTAAGGTCACACGGCAAATGGGAAACAAAACCAAGATGCGATGCTCACACGCGTTGTAGCATGTGTCGTAGTTTCCTTCCTTTCAAAGGCTGAATAATATCCTATTGTGTATATCTACAATAAATTTTGTTTACCCATTCATCTGCCAATGGACACTTCAGTTATTTCCACCTTTTGACTACTGTAAATAATGCTGCTATGAACATGTGCTTGCTAAGCCGTTTCAGTTGTGTCTCACTCATTGTGAGCCTATGAACTGTAGCCCACAGGCTCCTCTGTCCATGGGATTCTCCAGGCAAGAATACTGGAGTGGGTTGCCATGCCCTCCTCCAGGGGATCTTTCCCATCCGTGGATAGAATCTGAATCTCATGTCTCCTGCACTGGCAGCTGGGTTCTTTACCACTAGTGCCACCTGGCATAGATGTACAAGTATCTGTTGGATCCTTGCTTTCATTCCCAGAAGTGACATTTCTGGATTGCACATTAAATCTATGTCTAATTTTTAGGAACCACTAATTTTCTTTTCTTTTTTCTTCTTCTTCTTTTCTTAAAAAATTTTTTTGGTCACACTGCAAGGCTTGTAGGATCTTAGTTCCCTGACTAGGGATCAAACCTGCACCTCCTAAGTCTTAATCATTGGACCATCCAGGAAGTCCCTGGGAACCACTAATTTTCCATAGCAGCTGCACCATTTTACATTCTCAGTTAGCAGTGTGAAAAGTTTCAATTTTCTCCACATTCTCACCAACACTTGTTATTTTCTGTTTTTCTGATGAGAGCCATCCTCATGGGTGGAAAGTAGAAACTCACATTTTGAGTAAAATAGTAATTTGTTGTCTCTTCCATGGCAGGAGGTGCCTCCAGCTCCCACTGGAGATCCTCTGGCAGAGAATATGATTGTTTTCATAAGTAGTGAGCAAGAGTTAAATTCTCTGTTGAGCTTCTTCAGCCTCCTCGGGGCTGCTTGAAGTCTAACCATGCAGGTGGAGTTTAAGGGTCAGTCCAGAGATGTGGGCAAAGTTTATGCAGAAAATTTGGGGCTGCTCTTCTCTCCTGCTCTCCCTTCTCAATTTCTGCCCCTCATTGTCCATCTGCGGTGGTTTCCCCGCTTCTGTTCTGTGGTTTTTTAGCCCAGAAAGACTGCAGGTCTCTATCCAAGGTTTTGCCGCTCTTCTGTCCCTACCCCCATCCTAAAGATACCATCTGACTTCAGGCTAAAGGCCACACAAGTAGGAAAGTCAGCTGGTGCCACTACTGCCCCGAATAGGGATTCCTCTCCAGGTTCTACTTGCTTTTTAATCACTCACCAAAACTTCAGGACTTGTTTTGAGATTTTATTTACAGTTGACAATTGTCTTCTGTGGGAGTGTTGAGTCCACCATTACTGGAGTGGAGTGAATTGAAGTGAAGTTGCTCAGTTGTGTCCGACTCTTTGCGACCCTGTGGACTGTAGCCTACAAGGCTTCTCCGTCCATGGGATTCTCCAGGCAAGAATACTGGAGTGGGTTACCATTTCCTTCTCCAGGGGATCTTTCTGACCCAGGGATCGAACCCAGGTCTCCCGCATTGGAGGCAGATGCTTTAACCTCTGAGCCACTGGAAGCAGACACTTATCCCCTTTCTCACCATCCATTCTCATCTTCAAAAGCTGATGCTGCCGTGCGAATAAACCCAGGCTTCTTCTCCCTTTTTTGATATTGGTGGTGTTGGTGGTATTGGTCGTGCAGCTTGCAGGATCTTAGTTCCCAACCAGGGATCCAATGTGTGGAGTCTTAACTACTGCACCGGCAGGGAAGTCCCATTATTTTCCAAATTTTGGACAGTGAGCATATCTTTTGAAATCTTAAGAGCTGTTAATATTTTTATGATTTTTAAAAAATCTATAATAAAACATCTTAAAATCATAACTCAATTACAGAAAAAACATCACCACCCCCTTCAGAACGCTAAGGGGAAACACTGCAATGGCTTCATATTCTTTTGCTTCCAGGCACGTGAGTTGAGGCTTAATTGACTCATTTAATCTCTTCCCTAAATTGTGTTTATGCTCCACAAAGTGGCTCAACATTTAACCAGAAAAGTTCTAAGTTTCTCACTATGTGGGACGCAGAAGAAATACAAGGTTAATCTTGCAAAACAAGCACCCATTAGATCGGTATTTTTTCTGGGTGCCTTGTGAAAAAAAGCTAACAGGTTTCAGACTGGAAAAAGATAATTCTGAGATCTGGGGGTTAATAAGAGATTTGTCTGCCTTTCTTCAGTAGTCCATTCGCTCAACAAATATGTATTAGATTTGCATTACCTATTCATTAGCTTGTTTAATGAAAACTAGTTTAGTCATTTGTGGATTAGTGATTAGCTGGTGTGGTCACACTTTTCTTCGTCAATAAATTAATTTATTTCATGAATTTAATTTAGTTAATTTGTGAATGAATCAATGCAATAATTTAATTCTTCAATAAATTTCTAATCCTTATTCCAAGGCTCTGCAAGATCCTGAAATGCTTTCTGAAATATCAAGTTAATTAGTTTTGTTCAGTGTAGTTTTAGCATCAATTATATATAATTGCCAACATCCGCTGGATCATGGAAAAAGCAAGAGAGTTCCAGAAAAACATCTGCTTTATTGACAATGCCAAAGCCTTTGACTCTGTGGATCACAACAAACTGGAAAATTCTGAAAGAGATGGGACTACCAGACCACCTGACCTGCCTCTTGAGAAACCTATATGCAGGTCAAGAAGCAACAGTTAGAATTGGACATGGAACAACAGACTGGTTCCAAATAGAAAAAAGAGTACGTCAAGGCTGTATATTGTCACCCTGCTAATTTAACTTATATGCAGAGTACATCATGAGAAACGCTGGGCTGGAAGAAGCACAAGCTGGAATCAAGATTGCTGGGAGAAATATCAATAACCTCAGTTATGCAGATGACATCACCCTTATGGCAGAAAGTGAAGAGGAGCTAAAAAGCCTCTTGATGAAAGTGAAAGAGGAGAGTGAAAAAGTTGGCTTAAAACTCAACATTCAGAAAACGAAGATCATGGCATCCGGTCCCATCACTTCATGGGAAATAGATGGGGAAACAGTGGAAGCAGTGTCAGACTTTATTTTGGGGGGCTCCAAAATCACTGCAGATGGTGACTGTAGCCATGAAATTAAAAGACGCTTACTCCTTGGAAGGAAAGTTATGACCAACCTAGATAGCATATTGAAAAGCAGAGACATTACTTTGCCAACAAAGGTCCATCTAGTCAAGGCTATGGTTTTTCCAGTGGTCATGTATGGCTGTAAAAGTTGGACTGTGAAGAAAGCTGAGCACCAAACAATTGATGCTTTTGAACTGTGGTGTTGGTGTTTGAACTGTTGGTGTTGAGAGTCCCTTGGACTGCAAGGAGATCCAACCAGTCCATTCTAAAGGAGATCAGTCCTGGGTGTTCATTGGAAAAACTGATGCTGAAGCTGAAACTCCAATACTTTGGCCACCTCATGTGAAGAGTTGACTCATTGAAAAAGACCCTGATGCTGGGAGGGATTGGGGGCAGGAGGAGAAGGGGATGACAGAGGATGAGATGGCTGGATGGCATCACCGACTCAATGGATGTAAGTTTGGGTGAACTCCAGGAGTTGGTGATGGACAGGGAGGCCTAGCGTGCTGCAATTCATGGGGTCGCAAAGAGTGGGACACGACTAAGCGACTGAACTGAACTGAACTGAACGGATACCTTCTTGCATTACTGGAAAACCAGGAGTCATGCATAGTACCTGTATCAATTTTCTCAAGTATTAGGTAAAGTTTCACTTTTCTGGTCATCAGTTTCATAATCAAAGGCCTATGTAAATTTCCCATATCTCTTGAAGGGAGGCATCATTCAATAAGGTGTTTTGTTTGTTTGTTTGTTTGTTTGTTTGTTTTTAATTTGCCTGGGCTGAGTCTTAGTTGCAGCTTGGGGGATCTTTGATCTTCATTGAAGCTCATGGGATTTTTTTTTTTTTTTGGTTGCAACATGTGAACTCTTAACTGCAGCATGTGAGATCTATTGCCCTGACCAGGGATGGAACCCAGGTCCCCTGCACTGGGAGTATGGAGTCTTAGCCACTGGATTACAAAGGAAGTCCTGTCAAGGAGGTGTTTTTGACTAGCCATATGATTTTAAATCAATTATTCCAGCATATGGACCTCCAGCTCATTTTGGAACCCCTCTCCTCTCTGGCACTTCTTGTCCTATACCTCGTAGTCTCTATCATAAGCTGGTCAGCCTCTCAGTCCCTGGGTAATGTCCCAAGCCTCTCCTTCCCTATCTCATACTGTACCTACCTTCCATCCCCCACCTGTCTTTGTCCTTATCCTTTCCCCAAGAACAAAGTTACTTTTGGATTTCCTTTATGTACTAATTTTTATATGCAGACTTCTGAATTCTCTTGGAGGGGATTCTAATTCTGATGGCCAGGAATCTGCACTTTTCTCCATGGGCATACTACAGCCTGCATTGTCCTACAGGGACTTGAACCTCGAAGAGCCTTGCACTTAGCTTACTGCTCTGCTGTCACCATCTTAAATTGCTTAAATTTTTTTTTTTTTAACAAGATGCATTTTGAAACGTTTTTATTCTGTGCTGGCCCCCATAGCTATGTAAGCAGTGTGCATTCAGGAGAGGTGCTCAGTGGGTCAAGAGTTGTGCAGTTCACTGGGGGAGGGGAAAGGAGCAATCAGGGCTATTTATGACACAACTGAGGGATAGGAGGGGACCAGGAAGTTAGAAAAGGAGGGAAAATAGGATCATCTTTCAGCAGTGCTCTCTTTTCCCTTGGGAATCTCCTTAAAACGCTGGACCAGAGTTAGAGGACATAGTGGTAGACATCTTGGAGATCAATCAATATGTTAGTTGTTCAGTCGTGTCTGATTTTGCAACCCCATGGATTGTAGCCCACCAGGCTCCTCTGTCCATGGAATTTTCCGGGCAAGAATACTGGAGTAGGTATTCATTCCCTTCTCAAGAGGATCTCCCCAACCCAGGGACTGAACCCAGGTCTTCCCCATTACAGGCAAATTCTTCACTGTCTGAGCCACCAGGGGAGCCTCTAAGGAACTGTTCAAATGATCATAGTCGATTCTGATCTACTCTTGGGGAATCCCTGCCAAATTCTACAAAAGGAATCTATCTTCAAAAATAGATTGATTTAAAAACCCTGCCGTGGAATTTACACACTGGCTCATCTCTTCTGTCTAACAAGTAAACTAATTAAAAGATAGACAAGTTTATCCCAGGAAAGCCAGGAGCAAAATCTTGTCCTGTAAAGACAAGAAGTGGCAGTAAGGTGCTTCACAGATGTTGACTGTAAAGGGATGTTATAATATGTTGGATCAGGACAGAAATCCTGGGAGAGTAAATTAGAAAGAGAATTGTGATGTCGACCTTTTCAAGAGGTGATAACATGCTGCGCAGGCAGAACCTGAGGGAAAACAAAGAGATTCATATGTGAGAAGAAAACAAAGGAAAACACATGAGATAATTTCAGACTGTCCTGGAAAAAAGAATTATCTATGTCGATCCAAATAGAAAGGTCTCTGTGATGGTCTGGACAACAGAAAGGCAGAGTTGAGATTGCAAATTCCTGCCTGTTTGCTTTGTAATCATTCTTTTGTTGGCTCTCAATAAGTGTAAAATAGTATTAAAGTCCACGGGATAAACTATTTCAAACAGCCTAGATTCCATTAGAATTCTAAACAATAGCATTTGAAGGCTCTTGCTGAAGTTCTTTCATTTAATAATTGACTGCTTTTGAAGCGAGTTCATTTCAGAGAGTGGTTTTGAAAATGGGAGCTGAGTAAAACATATACCCTGGTAGCACAGCTGGTAAAGAATCCTCCTGCAATGCAAGAAACCCCAGTTTGATTCCAAGGTTGGGAAGATCCGCTGGAGAACGGATAGGCTACCCACTCCAGTATTCTTGGGCTTCCCTGGTGGCTCAGCTGGTAAAGGATCTGCCTGCAATGCAGGAGTCCTGGGTTCGATCCCTGGGTTGGGAAGATCCCCTGGAGAAGGGAACAGCTACCTTCTTCAGTATTCTGGCCTGGAGAATTCCATGGACTATTCCTTGGGGTTGCAAAGAGTTGGACTTGACTGAGCGACTATCACTATAACTTTCAAAACATATACACGTAAAATTCAGCTCTGCTGAGGTACACTGTTTTATTTCTTATGTGTTGGGATTACTTGGGAGCAGTGGGCATTCTAATGGTCACTATGGTCAAGCTACGAAGTCAACTATTTTTCTGCAAGTCTATTTCCATTGTGTCTTTCAACACAGAAGCAATAGCAATGGCATATTGAATTCAACAACCAAATTTAAACATTGCATTCAGGGCACTAAGCTTCCCTTAATGCAAATTGCTGAAGTGAGCAAGGGAAGCACATTTTGGTGTTTTCTTCAAAGTCCTGACTATTGCACTGACCCTGAAGTATGGACGACAGGAAATTCTGCAGCCAAGTAACATTATCTGTACATAACATCCTGCAGAAGATAAACTCCATCCAAGTTTTACCATGATACAGATTGTTCATTTACTGTGAAACCTCAAAGAACATATATATATATACAAACACATACACATATATATTTTCATGTATCTTAGATGAAAAGATTGTTTTCACTTCCATGCTTATGTGTTTTTTAATGTTAATACTCGATTAAAAAAAATTGAGAAGTCACAATTTTTCCTTGAGTTTATAAATCTTACCTTCCTTTAAATTATTTGCAGTGAATTTCTAAAATTCACTTTAAAGGTTCTTTGATTCATCTTTGGGTTCCATTTAAAACCTAAACTCCTTTAAACATTTAAAATTTATTTAAATATCTTTAAATGTTAAAATTATTTAACATTTAAAATGTTATTTAAATACATGATTTATTTATATAGCTTTATTTCTAAGTCCTTCAATTGTCTCTGGAACACCAAAATTTTCCAAAACTTACTTAAAAATATAACTACAATGTATGTAATATGATAATACATGCATTATACTTACCTACTTACATATAATCTTGCTGTGCTGTGCTTAGTTGCTCAGCTGTGTCTGCCTATTGGTGACCTCATGGACTGTAGCCCACCAGGCTCCTCTATCCATAGGATTTTCCAAGGCAAGAATACTGGAGTGGGTTGCCATACCCTCCTCCAGGGGATCTTTCCAACCCAGGGGTTGAACCCAAGTTTCCCACATTGCAGGCGGATTTTTTACCGTCTGAGCCACCAGGGCAGCCCATAATCTTAAATTCTCTGAAATCTTTCAGTACTGTTTACAAACTGGGTTTTACGTGGTCAGCTTAAAAATCAAGAGTCTGAATCAAAAAAAAAAAAAAAAAGAGTCTGAATCAGTTAATCCATGCCAGTTATTCTTTAGACAATTTATACAAACACTTCAAATGCAAGGTACACAAAATTTTACATACAATTTAACCCCAAAATATAAATATTATGAATTGCACTTACTCAATTATCTTTAGACTTAGCTCTAAGCTGATCTGGTGTTAATCACACCCACAAGAAACCAATTATACTTTCTCACATTTGTTTCATTTTTCTTTCCAAGTATTTTTTTGGAATACTATTCCAAGGAAGTGGGATTCCCATTCCAAGTGCATTGAGGTGACCTTAGTGCATAAAAATTAGATTGGCTTGGGTGTTCTTTGGAAGGAATGATGCTAAAGCTGATGCCAGTTCTTTGGCCACCTCATGCAAAGAGTTGACTCATTGGAAAAGACTCTGATGCTGGGAGGGATTGAGGGCAGGAGGAAAAGGAGATGACAGAGGATGAGATGGCTGGATGGCATCACCAACTAGATGGATGTGAGTCTGAGTGAACTCCGGGAGATGGTGATGGACAGGGAGGCCTGGCGTGCTGCGATTCATGGGGTTGCAAAGAGTTGGACATGACTGAGCGACTGAACTGAACTGAACTGAACTGAGCATAAGATGAAGAGTTAAAGACATCCAACATAATTTTTTTCACCAATAGACTGTCATATAGAGTCTTCTTTTTCTTTTTAATTGGAAGATAATTACTTTACAATGCTGCGTTGATTTCTGCCATACAACATAAATTGACCATAAGTATACATATTTTCCCTCTTGAACTTCTCTCCCACCTCCACCCTCTCCCACCCCTCTAGGTTTTCACAAAGCACTGGATTAAGCTTTCTGTGTTATGTAGCAAATTCTATCTATTTTACTATGACAAGCCTAGATAGCGTATTAAAAAGCAGATATATCACTTTGTCAACAAAGGTCCATATAGTCAAAGCTATGGGTTTTTCTACTAATCATGTATGGATGTGAGAGTTTGGACTATAAAGGAGCCTGAGAGCTGAAGAATTGATGCCTTCTAATGTGGTGCTGGAGAAGATTCTTGAGAGCCCCTTGAACTACAAGGAGATCAAACCAGTCAATCCTAAAGAAAGTAAACCCTGAATATTTGTTAGAAGGACTGATGCTGAAGTTGAAGCTCAAATGCTTTGACCATCTGATGCAAAGAGGCAACTCACTGGAAAAGACCTGATGCTAGGAAAGATTGAGGGCAGGAGGAGATGGGGGCGACAGAGGATGAGATGGTCATATGGCATCACTGACTCAATGAACATGAGTTTGAGCAAACTCGGGGAGATAACGAAGGATAGGGAGGCCTGGAGTGCTGCAATCCACGGGGTCACAAAGAGTTGGACATGATTCAGCAACTGAACAACAACAATCTGTTTTACACATAGTAGTGTATATGTTTCCAGAGAAGGCAATGGTGAC
Source organism: Oryx dammah (assembly GCF_014754425.2). Lineage (NCBI taxonomy): Eukaryota > Metazoa > Chordata > Mammalia > Artiodactyla > Bovidae > Oryx > Oryx dammah. The sequence continues at coordinate 54,074,345 of NW_024070194.1, forward strand.
CCACTCCAGTACTCTTGCCTGGCAAATCCCATGGACGGGGGAGCCTGGTAGGCTGCTGTCTCTGGGGTCACTTTGAATCTGACACGACTGAAGCGACTTAGCAGCAGCAGCAGCAGTAGTACATATGTTTCAGCGTTACTCCCTCAACTCATCCCACCCTCTCCTTCCCCACTGTACACACAAGTCTGTTCTCTATGTCTGCATCTCTATTCCTGCCCTGTAAATAGGCTAACCAATACCATCTTTCTAGATTTCATGTATATGCATCAATCTACAATATTTGTTTTTCTCTTTCTGACTTACTTCACTGTGTATAACAGCATATTGACCCTTTTATAGGAAATTGAGGTGAAATTCATGTAGCATAAAATTAACCACTTCAAAATAAAAAAACTCATCAGAATTGAGTACATCCACAATGTGTGAAACCACCCTTTCTATTTAGTTTCAAAACCTTTCCATAACTCCAAATAAAGCCCTGTTCCCACTGAGGAGTTACTCTCTATTACTCACTACCTCTGCTCCCAAGAACCAACCACCAATCTGCTTTTAATTTCTATGGTTTTACCTATTCTGGGTATTTCATATAAATGGAGTCATGCAACATGTGGATTTTTGTGTCAGGGTTCTTTCATTTAGCATGACTTTAGATTCATCCATATCATAGCATGTTATTGTTTAGTCACTAAGTCGTGTCTGACTCTTTTGCCACCCCGTGGACTGTAGCTCGCCAGGCTCCTCTGTCCCTGGAATTTTCCAGGCAAGAATTCTGGAATGGGTTGCCATTTCCTTCTCCAGGGGATCTTCCTGACCCAGAGACTGAACCTAAGTCTCCTGCTTTGGCAGTTAGATTCTTTACCACTAAGCCACCATGGAAGCCTGTGCTGCAGCATGTATCACTGCTTTATTCCCTTCTGGGGCTAAATAATATTCCCTTGTATGGATACACTACAATTTGTATATCCATTTATCCACTGATGGATATTTGGATTGTTTCCACCTTTGACTCTTGTGAATAATGCTGCTGTGAATGTGCTTGTACATGTATTTTTGTGAACACCTGTCTTCAATTCTTTGGAGTATTTACCTAGGAGTACAATTACTGGGTCATGTGTGTGGTAATTCTACACTTCACTTTTTGAGGAACTGCCAAACTGTTTTCCACAGCAGCTGAACCATTTTACACCACTCTACCCAGCAATGTGTGAGGGTTCCAACTTCTTGACATCCTGCTCAACACTTGTTACTTGCCATTAAAAAAGAATTATGGCCATCTTAGTGCCTATGAAGTGCTATCTTCTTATGGTTTTGATTTTCATTTCCTGAGTGACTAACCATGCTTGAGCCTTTTTTTCTTAATGGCTTCTACCAATGGGGAGGGAGGCATCAAGTCAATGTCCTACACCGTAGGTCCTTTGAATTCATGCTCATTCTTTTGTAACTACTCTCAATTGTGTCCTAGATTAGGGCAAATTATATTATGTGACCTTCCTGCTGCTGCTAAGTCACTTCAGTCGTGTCCGACTCTGTGCGACCCCATAGACGGCAGCCCACCAGGCTCCCGGTCCCTGGGATTCTCCAGGCAAGAACACTGGAGTGGGTTGCCATTTCTTTCTCCAAAGCATGAAAGTGAAAAGTGAAAGTGAAGTCACTCAGTCATGTCAGATTCTTAGCAACCCCATGGACTGCAGCCTACAAGGCTCCACCATCCATGGGATTTTCCAGGCAAGAGTACTGGAGTGGGGTGCCATTGCCTTCTCCGATGTGACTTTCCTACCAAACCCCAGTCCCATTTGTCCTCTTTGTTTCACAACCTAACTGGATTCATCCAATCTGTGTAATACTTATTTCTACTCTACATTCTTTTCACATTCTATCTGGCAGAGCTGTTATCTTAAATAACTGTTTGTGTGACATCCTTTAGCTTCTGCTTGCCTCTCCTGCCTGTTTAACAGCATGGTCAATTTCCCAAGTCATTCTGTTTGCGTTTTGCCCTTCCACCCGCATGCACGATCTTAGTTCTCTGACCAGGGATCAAACCTGTGCTCCCTGCAGTGGGAGTGCACAGTCTTAACCACTGGACCACCAGGGAAGTCCCTCTAAACTCATTCCAATGATAATATTCTAAGTATAACATTAAATACATTGAGAGGTTGGAAATTTCAGACTGTGACCAAAGTATGCTTGGGCAGAATCAGATTACTGTACTTTAAGAATTAATAACCATTCATTTAGGAAATTTTCCTTTTGAATCAAATAACCTTGAGTGAGACCACAGCATTCAAGCAATGGCAATTTACCTAAATTGCCCGGATGGTAAATTGGTGCCTGTGGGGGACTAGGTAGTTCACCAATAGGAACTAGGCAGTGCCTGCCTTGTAAATGTCCTTTCTGAAGATCACCTTCAGGCCATGGTTGTATCTAGTTAGGAGTGTCCTGGGAGGGGAGAGATGTTGATGAGAACAGAGAGCATAACCAATTGATGTGGACGAAAATCAGAATTATGGATGAGGGTTTAGAGTGTCACAGCCAAGAGATGGAGCAAGGCACAAACAACTCACATGGGGACGGATCAGAAATGAATTCAGAGGTCACTGATCATGTCCTCCGTGGTACTTTTTATGCGTGGCCCAAAAAGAGCTTTGCCGAGATACATGGAGACTTACAAGACTCCTGAAGCTATGAAATGAGCCATCTCACATCTGCAGTCTGTTTCCATGAAAGGCTGGCCCTGCTATAACTGGGACTTCGGATGAGAAGCCAAAGAGCAGAAGTGCTGGAGGAGATGGCACTCTTTAGCATCTACACCCCAAGATCTCCAACTCCTGGACAATTGTCCGGGACAGCGGAAAATTCTAAATTGCCACTCAAATATAAAATAGCGTTGTTTTCATTGTTCTCCTGATGAATTGTATATTGTAGGCAGAGGAGAGCAGAGGGGTCTGAGTTAATTCAAGCTATAAGAAGAGTCTTGTGTAAATCCAGGACCACCCAGGGACTGGCAGTGGCTAGCAGTGGTCAACCCTCAAAAAAACTAAATAAAATCATCACCGTAACAGGAGATGGCTTTTCTCTTCTCTTCTTGCTTTGCCAGCTGCAAAACAACCACTGTCTTAAAAGAATCGGAAGAGTCCCAAGTGTACTGCGAGGGGACCTTGCGTCCCCAGCCTCCCGCTGGCCGCAATGAAGGAGGAGGATGTGCTTTGCTTTGATGTACAGCTGTAGGTTTTTTAATGAGGGAGGCAAGAGATCAAATTCCATTAGGACATTTCCTTTTAAGCCGTGATTATTCAGCAGCCCTGTTGAAATTAGCTGTTCATTTATCTATGAGCAGCTGCACGCAGGGTTGGTCGCTTTTGCTTGTAGTGTGAAACTGACTAGGGCTGGGAGAAGGCACTACTGAATATTTATTTAATTCAGTTATTCTTCTGTGCCTTTTTTTCCCCTTCTTCTGTACAATAGCCCCAGATTCTGAAGTTGCTAGAATTTCACCGTAAAAATGGCCAAGAAATTTGATCTGGATTTGTAAAACCGCAGCTTGGTTCCAATAGGAGACAAGTCCTCTGGGTCCAACCCTCCTGTTCCTCTTCCATGCGACATTAATGCCAATCTTGGCACATCTTGTCACAGCTGCAAAGCAGGGCTGGGCCCTCCTGTTGGCCTGTTCTGATGAGCTCCCTGCAGCGCTACCGGAATGGTCATATTCATGACTGACAGGGTCTGGCTGGAAATACGAAGTCTGTGTTTCAGAGCAGAGGCCAAGCTCTGCTTACTGTCCTGGGAAGGTGTGTGTGGTTACATGAGACTTTGTCAAGGGATCAAAGAAGCAGGAATGAAGGATGACCCGGGCATGGGGCAGAAATTTGGTGCCAAGTTTTAGAATTGGCAGGGCTAGAAGGGATTCACACATACATACACACAAAGAAGTGGCATTCTGATCAACAGAATTATTGTCATGTATTTCAATCAATGGACCACCAGGAGCACAAGGGTTTCTCACTCTTAAATATTTACTGATCAAGATAAACTTCATTATGTATGTGCTTTTGGTTGACAAGACCTCTGCATTATTATTTTTTTCAATATTTTATTTGTTTTTAAAAATCAAATGCAATTTTTCAGCTTTTTTTAATTTAAATTTTTTTTTTTACAATGTTGTATTGGTTTCTGCCATACATCAGTGCAAATCAGCCATAATTATACATACATCCCCTCCCTCCCTTCTTCCCCCCAGGTCATCACAGAGCACCAGACTGGCCTTCCTGTGCTACACAGCAACTTCTCACCAGCTATCCATCTTACACTCAATAAATAGTGTATATATGTTGATGCTACTTTCTCCATTCATCTCACTCTCTCCTTCCCCAACTGTGTCCACAAGTCCATTCTCTACATTTGCATTTCTTTTCCTTCCCTTTAGAAAGATTCATCAGTATCATTTTTCTAGATTCCATATGTATCAAATGCAATTTTTTTCTTTGGTCATGTGGCATGTGGTATCTTAGTTCCCTGACCAGGGATAGAACATGTGATCCCTGCCTTGGAAGCACAGAGTCTTAACCACTGGGCCACCAGGGGAGGGCCAAAAATTAAATGCAATTTTAAAGGTTACTTTCCATTTATCGTGATTACAAAACATTGGCTGTATTCCCCATGTTGTACAATACATCCTTGAGCTTGTCTTACACCCAATAGTTTGTACGTCCCCCTCTCCCACCCCTGTATTGCCCCTCCCCACCTAAGACCACTCTGCATTATTGATTTAACTGTTTCACTCACCGTGTTATTGTCTCCCTACATGTGTCAGTTGCTTGAGTTGTTTCACCACATTTTGTGCTCAGAGACGGAGTTCTACTCAGGGACCTTCAAGCTCCCTGGAAGCTGACCCCCAAGTTCTTTTTACTTTGAGATGAAACAGGACAATCCTGGACCCAGTGGAAGCTCCTCTGTCATTTCTTCTTCAACCTTTCCAGCCTATTTTGGAATAGTTCCCACGTTTCTTTCCTCTCTCGGTGGGCTTCGTGGTTTTATGGGCTGTTCTTACTATCACTAGGTTGTTTGCATTGCTCTGGGTCTCTTTCAGTGTTTCCAGTGGTTATGTAATGATCCTCCACGTGTTTTCTGAACTGGCCACTAGCCTCAGTTGCCTCTGCTTTGTTTCCTGTTTGCTAGGAACCCTTTGGGGACAATGGTAGTTGATGATACAGGCAACTGACATTTTACAATCCTTCATCACTCAGAAGAATGCTTTGTAACTGATGTTGACAAGTTCATGAAAATGTGATGTGCTCAGCACCAGAAAACAGACTAGTGGTTGTCCAGGGGTAGGGATTTGGGGGAGGGATGGAGTGGGAGGTTGGGGTTAGCAGATATATTCTATTATATACAGAATGGATAAACAATAAGGTCCTGCTGTATAGCACAGGGAACTATATTCAATATCTCATGATAAACCATAATGGAAAAGGATAAAGAAGAATATATGTGTATAACTCCATCACTCTGCTGTACAGCATAAATTAATACAACATTATAAATCAATTAAATGTCAATTAAAAATTTAATAAAAATTGAAAACTGGAAAGGACCTCTAATGTAATTTGGTGAAATGGATGAATCTAGCCTTAGTTCCTTTGAAAAAACATTGGGTTTTATTGATCATCGGGCTTTTGGGCTTTCCTAGCCTTAGGGGTCTGCTGACTGAATATAAGATATTTAACAAATACTCATTATTTAGCTATGAGCCAGATAAAGTTTCATAATTAAAACTAAAGTGTGTAAAATTACAAATTAATTTTTCTTAAAAAACCCCAAATATTTATCTTCTTTTCTATTTTTTATTTTATTTTAATTGGAGAATAATTGCTCTACAATATTGTGATGGTTTTTGCCATACATCAACATGGATCTGCTGCAGGTACACATGTATCCCCTCTATCCTGACCCCCCTTCCACCACCCTCCCCACCCTATCCCTCTGGGTTGTCCCAGAGCACCAGCTTTGGGTGCCCTGCTTCATGCATTGAACTTGCATTGGTCATCTGTCTTACATATGGTAACGTATATGTTTCAGTGGTGTTCTGTCAAATCATCCCACTCCCAGCTTCTCCCAGTGAGTCCAAAAGTCTGTTCTTTGCATTTATGTCTCCTTTGCTGCCCTGAATGTAGGATCATTGGTGCCATCTTTCTAAATTCCATATATATGTTTTAATATGCAATATTTGTCTTTCTCACTTACTTCACTCTGTATGATAAGCTCCAGGTTCATCCACCTCATTAGAACTGATGCAAATGCATTCCTTTTTATAGTTGAGTAATATTCCATTATAGCTGAGTAATATTCCACTGTGTATATGTACCATATCTTTCTTATCCATTCATTGGCCAATGGACATCTAGGTTGTTTCCATGTCTTAGCTATTAAATGGTGCTTCAGGGAACATTAGGATACATGTGTCTCTTTCAATTCTGGTTTTGTCAGGGTGTATGCCCAGTAGTGGGATTGCTGGGTTATATGGCAGTTCTATTCACAGAAAAAACCCAAAATATTATCTCATGTTCTAACCTGCTAGACCTACCAACATAATATAATCACTAGAAAGACTGTCAATGAATAGAATAATTTTTCAACTTTCTGTTGTTTTTTTTAACTATTTATTTCATATTGGAGTATAGCCAATTAACCATGTTGTGATAGTTTCAGTTGGACAGCAACATGTATCCATTCTCCCCCAAACTCCCCTCCCATCTAGGCTGCCATATTGAGCAGAGTTCCTTGTGCTATACAGTAGGTCCTTGTTTGGTTATCCATTTTAAATACAGCAGTGTGGACATGTCAGTCCCAAACTCATTAACAATCCCTTCCCCTCATCCTTTCCCCCTCGTAACCGTAAGTTTGTTCTCTAAGTCTGTGAGTCTGTTTCTGTTTTGTAAATAAGTTCATTTGTATCATTTATTTTTAGATTCTGCATATAAGGAATGTCATTTGATATTTCTTGTTCTCTGACTTGCTTCACTCAGTATGACAATATCTGGGTCCATCGGTGTTGCTGCAAATGGCATTATTTCATTCTTTTTAATGGCTGAGCAATATTTCACTGTGTACATATGCCACATCTTCTTTATCCATTCCTCTGTTGATGGACATTTGGGTTGCTTCCATGTCCTGGCTATACTACATAGTGCTGCTATGAGCATTTGGGTGCAATTATCCTATGCTGTTTTATCATAGTAAATAAAGGCTTTTATCTATTTTTCACATTAAAAACTAGTGTCCCTAGCAATGTTGAATATTACTGTTGGGAACGATGAGTCTGACATTTTTGATAAATAGTGTAAAAGTTAAGGAAAAATGGACAGTTTTAAATGCTTTTAGAATGCAAAGCCCAACTGTGGGATATTTAGCTTGAAGTCTGAACTTATCAAATCTTCTGTACATGTTTGTGATACTTTCGTGCCCATGGCCCTGTACCTCTGTGCTGCTCACTCTCCTTGGATATTTGTGCCTTGTCCATTGTTGATGTCCTTTAAACAGATTTCCACGTAGCCACCTGCTGGATTAAGGGTGACTTTAAATGCTCTGGGTAGGGTGTACAGGGTGTTACATCCATAGCTTCCTAGACTCTGGCAGCTGATAGGCTATACCTATCTGTACCTACTGCTTGTTTTACTGAGAAAAAGATGTGTTTGCTTCAAACTTCTTTACACCTGTTGTTATTTTAATACCCTAATGTAATGAGACATCAAATAAGTCAACAAAATATGAGTGCCAAAAGAAAGGGAGTAGTGATTATGAAAAGCAAATCAAATGCTTGGAAAAGAAGGAGGATGAGCTTCAGAAGACAAATTACTGTCAGATTAGGTGTGGGCAATTGGGCTTCCCTTGTGGCTCAGCTGGTTAAGAAATCCCCCTGCAATGGGAGAGACCTGGGTTCGATCCCTGGATTGGGAAGATCTCCTGGAGAAGGGAAAGGCTACCCACTCCAGTATTTTGGCCTGGAGAATTCCATGGACTGTATAGGCCATGCGGTCGCAAAGAGTTGGACACAACTGAGCGACTTTTACACTCAAGAGAATTACATTAATATAAGATGAGTGAAAATCAAGAAGGGCTCTTTACACAGATTGCTTTGCAATTCTCTCCCCATTCTTGTTCCCAGACAAGGTGGGGCAGAGTGGGAAGGACAGGGTGGAACAAATTGAGAGGGTAGCACTGACGTATATACACTGCTATTGGGAAGCTGCTGTATAGCACAAGGAGCTGAGTTCAGTACTCTGTGATGACCTAGAGGGGTGGGATAAGGGGTTGGAGTGGGAGGGAGCCTCATGAGGGAGGGGATATGTGTATACATGTAGCTGACTCCCAGATGGTGCACGTGGCCAGTGCAGGAGATGATGCAAGAGACACGGGTGTGATCCCTAGGTGGGGAAGATCCCCTGGAGAAGAGAGTGGTCACCCACTGCAGTGTTTCTTGCCTGGAAAATGCCATGGATAGAGGAGCCTGGATCGCTACAGCTCATGGGGTCCCAAAGAATCAGATACAACTTAGCACACATATAGTTGGTTCACTTCATTGTGCAGCAGAAACACAACACTGTAGAGCAATTATACTCCAATTAAAAATAAAATTCTTGAAATAAAATTCAAAAAAGAATAAAACCCCAACAAATTGGATATTGTGCAGTTAGTGATTTATGCAGGAAACAAGACAGGGGAACTGCAGTTAGAAGGCTTAAGAGAAAACATTGACCCTGCACCAGGTAAACTGGTAAATAAACACCCAATATGAGTTTATGTTGAATTAAGTGTTCAAGGCATAGATTATTTTTATATAATTGCCTGCTTTGGTTAACTACTCATCTACCTGAAACTGAGCCAATAAGAAGACTTCCTGGGTACCAATCCTTTATCAGACATCTTGGGTGCAGTCTCCTCCAGAAAGCTTTCCCTGATCAAAGCCTCCTTCATCCTGGCTCCCAGCCATTTGTCCATCACAGCATGTTATTACACTGCAACTGTTTGCTTAGTTGTCTCTATCCTCCACTGGGCTGTGAGTCTGCTATCAGCGAACTCATTTTTAATCTCCAAATTCTTAGGTCTTGAAACACTGTCTGGCCCCAGTGTGGATGCATGAAGGCTTATTGATTGAAGATTGAGAAACAGACTTCATTAAATGTGTTGATGAAATAACCAAAATTTAAAAAATAAAAAAAAAGGTGTATCGCTTTATGGAAAGATTGTGGAAAAACGTTGTTAGTATAAATGAGTCATTTTTCTGGACTTGAGATGTGTTTTGTGATGAGATTAAAGACCAAATACCTGGGAAACATAGAGCAATGTCAATAGATTTTATTGTTAGTGTGCATTGTCTGGACACTTTGTCTAACTGCAAGATATTCATGTATGTCTTTTTCACTCGCAGAATTTTTACTCCCTTTTCTTTTTTGCCCTTCACGTGCTGTATTCTGTTTCCAGCAGCTAACAAGCAAGCTGTGGAACAGGGTTGGGGCCACCCCACAGCGACTGGGACAGCCTCAAGGCATCTGAATCCTTCAGTTTCAAATCTTGTTTATTCTCCTTCCTCTCTTCCCTAACCTCAAATCAACATATGCGTCTAGTCTAGGAGTCTAGGGGACTTTTCAAGGCCGTGTATCCTGTTTCCTTTAATAGACTTGCAGCCTAACTGAGCCAAGAATTATCTCCCACCCCCCACCCCCGTCTTTTACATTCTTTAATTCCTTGGTCTTAACTCTTTAATCAAAAGTCTTGTTTTAATGTTCCCTTGCCCTGTGGCATTTGCCTTATGTCTAGCCACAAAATGCTCCATTTTGTATACATTTAAAAAAGTGGTTTGCAAGAGGAAATAGTTCATTCAAAAGTGAATTGTGTAGTTTGAACACTTAAAAGCTTAGAACCAAAGAGTCTGCAGGAGGAGTCAGTCACAGAACACGGATGACCCAGGCGCAGTTCAACAGGAAAAATTTTAAATGAATTCATTTAATATAAGCAGCAATTTAATGGGTACTTTGAAAACATATAAATATGGAGCTGAATCTCATTCTTATTTGCTGTAGGCATGCCTCTTCCCCTGAAGTCCCCTGAAAGGATGTCCAAATTTGAAAACCAAAGAACCTGAGAAATAAAACTCTATTGCAAATGAATGATTATCTACATTAAAAATCCTAAAGAAGTAAGAGAGTTTATCAAGTAGTAATATGAGAGTTTATCAACTTCACAGGATACAAGGTCAATATATGGAAATCAATTGTATTTCTATATAGTAGCAATAAATAATTAGAAGTTGACATTTTAAAAATGTATCATTTACATGTATATGTATAACTGAGTCTTTTCACTGTTCCCCTGAAACTATCACAACATTGTTAACCAGCTATATCACAATACAAATAACACGTTTTTTAAAAATATATCTTTTAGAATAGAGTCAAAACCATGAAATATGAAGGGATAACGTTAACAAAATATGTGCAAGATCTGTATGCTGAAAAGTACAAAACTTTAATGGGAGAAATCTTAAAAGATCTAACTAGATGTAAAGATATATCATTTTTATGTATTAGAAGACTAAATATTGTTAAAATGTCAGCTCTCCTCAAATGGAGTTACAGATTTAATATCTAAATTACAGTCTCAGGAAGGTTTTTTTTTTTTTTAATTACATATTGATTCGAAGGTGTGTATGGAGAAACAAAGGACTTAATATAACCAAAGGAATTTAAAAGAAAACCAGAGTTGGATGACTCACACTGCCTGACTTTAAGACTTAAAGCAAAACAAATAGCACAGTGTGGTCTTGGTAAAAGGAGAGATATAGAGATATATGGAACAGAATGGAAAGTCCAGAAATAGACCCACATTTATATAGTCAGTTGGTTTCCAACAAAGTTACCATGGTAATTCAATTGATAAAAAAATGATATTTTTAAAAATGGGACTGGGAATTTCCCTGGCAGTCCAGTGGTTAGGATGCAGCTCTTTGAAACCTTTTGTAAGCTAAAGTAATGTAAAGCGAAGAAAGAATTATACCTTAGGACACATCTTGCTAATGGATGCACAAAATAAATGGAGATAAAGCAGAGATGCTCACAGACACAGTTCAAAGCTGTAACTACTTGATGCTGAGATGCTGAGTGTGGTTCCCAGGGAAGGAGCTTCGTGGGACCCCTCTCCCTGCATGAATGCTCACTGCCTCTACAACAACTTGCTGGAAAACAAACACTGAACACTATTTTTGCTTTCTGCCTTTTTTTTTTTTTTTGTATAAACAAAAATCGCTTTCGGATTTCAGTTAGCGAAAACAGGTACCAATGTGTCTTTTGTAAAAGTAAAGTGGTGTAAAGCAATCTTTCAAGGATACTTATATTAAGTTTCAATGACAGGATGTATTAATACAAATTTATATTCAATTGTATTTGACGTATGGCAGTTTTGTGCTTTTAGACTGTGTCTCCTGCATGGCTTCAGCCTTCTTGGTCAAGACCAGGGCTCTCTTAAGGAACTTGCCCATTTCTAGTTTACATCTGTTTTCCCCAGGAAAAGGGCCCCAGACTTCAAGTGCAACCCCAAATCTGCCACAGACTTGCCAGCTGTATACTTCTCTTTGTACGCAACCACCATTTACAGGGAGCTTAGCAAGAGTCCCACACAGCCCTCAACAGGAAGGTTTCTTTCCTGAGTCTTGAATTCACAGTGAAAACCAGGCCACGACCTTCAAAAAAACTCTTAAAATATCCCATGTCTTTCTCCCCACTTATTTCCTTTTCCTTTCCAGCCTCCCCTCCTACCCCACCCCTGTCCCCTCCCTGGTAAGGCCTTCCTGTTCCCTCTACCCTTTTCTTCCTCGTCTGCGCTTATCCGCTCACCTGCCCTTCTTATTCTTACTTTTTTTTTTTTCACTTTCGCTACTCTTTCTTTTTTGTTTTAGAAAATAATTTTTATTGGGGTATAGTTGCTTTACAATGTTGTGTTAGTTTCTGCTGTACAGCAAAATTATTCAGCTATATGTATACATATATTGCTCTTCTTTGGATTTCCTTCCCATTTAGGTCCCCACAGAGCACTGAGTAGGGTCCCCTGTATTAAACAGTAGGTTCTCATTAGTTATCTGTTTTTTATATATAGTAGTGTGTATATGTCAATCCCAATTAAAGTACTCTTTGACTACTACAAGAGACTCAAATGTATCTTTTCTTAAATCTATTTTTTACTGAAGTATAATTGAATGACAATATTGTGTTAATTTCTGCTGTACAGCAAAGTGACTCAGTTATATACATATATATGTGTGTGTGTATACATTCTTTTCCATTATGGTTTATTACAGGATATTGACTGTAGTTCCCTGTGCTAGATAGTAGAACCTTGTTGTTTATTCATCCCAGTTGGCATCTGCTACATGATTGCTGTTCTTATTCAATCAAGTGTTGTGTTCTCAGAAGCCTAGAAGAAAATCTGCCACAGACTTGCCAGCTGTATACTCTCCGAGTGCCTCCACTTTTTTAATACCAGGCAGACCCAGGCGAGGGACAATACCCTTTATCAGCCTCTGGGTGTGATTCAAGCTCATGCATATTCATGTTCCAACCTCATCAGTAGTCCCCTGGGCTGACTCTGTGTCATCCGGAGAGCACAGAATGCTGTGGAAATCTCAGTTTAAACAATGTCCCTTGTCTTTTCATTGGCCTTGATCTATATTGAAACACAAGTTTCCAATTGCTCCATAGAACTGCTAATCAGATTCTTTTCCTATATAGAAAACTGAGTCTTAAAAAAACAGCCACTCCAGCAAATGGGCAATGTGCCTTTATCAAAATTCCCAATGAAGACACAGCTCTGCCTGCTACAAGGAAATCAGAATCCTTTTTTGAAATAATTACTTTAAGAAACTTTTTATGACACAGCAGGGAAATATCTAACATCTTTTGGAAAGATCACAAATAATTGTCATAAAATGTTTGAGGGAATAAACTGGAAGCTGAGTTTTTGGGTGATTATTTCTACAATCAGGAAGTAACATAATGATCCTGTTAATAATTCCATCATACTGAATTTTTAATATAATTCAAACAATATCTATCTCATTTGTCTCATGGCTTTCTCATTGTACTAAAAATACCAAGAGGATGAAAATATTGATTCCTGCCCACCTTCAAGATTTCAAGGTAATTAGGGGAAAAAAAGGTACAAAAAAATTATAATACTTGACAGATAACAAGTTTGTTGCCTTCTAGAGTATAGATATTGTGCTATATATTCAGTGTGTTCTTGTCTCATATCTAGCTCACTCCTTTGCAGACAGATATATTTCATAAGTGTTTGAAAAATACTGGGTGTTATAAAGAAAAGAAGCAATGAATCCAGATGATAAAAATTAGGGATGGCCTCATGGGGAAAGTAGGGCTTGAGCTGAAATTTAACACATGGGTAGAGGGACTTCCCAGGTGTTCCAGCGGTTGGGACTCCCAACTTCCAATGCAGGGGGCTCAGGTTTGATTCCTTGTCTGGAAATTAGGATCCCATATACCTCTCAGTGAAAAAGGAAAACAATACAACAACAAAAACATGGGTAGAATTTGGATCTGTTAAAAGGGGAAGGAATAGCATTCCTGCCTGAGGAACTGTATGAACAAGGTTCAGAGGTGGGAGCAAGTCTGTTCATGCCAATGGAAGGGAAACTTGCTGGAGCAAAGCATTCCCTTTAGCAAGGTTAGGGTTTAATATTCAAAAGGCCAATAAGGATAATCACTAATTCTCTCCATACAGGATCATCCCTATCAGCTTACAAAGAAAGTAACAAGAATTACACCTAGGCCTCATCATGCCATCAGGTTCTTCCAATTTAAAAATAAAACATAAATATTAATAGAACCTTTCTTAGCTCAGTATTTACCGTCGCCTTACTGTCGCCTACCTCCCTAGAAAAAGTTGCCTATATCAGCTGCCTCCAGTTCCTCCCCTCCTATTCTTTATTTTTTGTTAATTGAAATGTAGTTGATTTATAATATTGTGTTAGTTTCAGGTGTACAGTAAAGTGATTCAGATGTATATTTTTATATGTGATTATAATATATATGATAATTTATAATTATAATAAATTTATATTATAAATAATATACAGAACATAGAAGTATAATATATTTTATATATTTATATATGTTGTAAAATTTTCCATTTACATTATTTCAAGATATTGAATATAGTTCCCTGTGTTATACAGTACACCCTTGTTGCTTATCTATTTTATATATAGTTGTATGTACTTGTTAATCCTAAGCTCCTAATTTATCCCTCACCCTTCCCCTTTGGTAACCCTAAGTTTGTTTTCTATGTCTGTGAGTCTGCTTCTGTTTTGTAAATAGATTCACTCATATTGCTTTTTAGATTTCATATATAAGTGATATCATATAATATTTGTCTGTCTCTGTCTGGCTTACTTCACTTAGTATGATAACCTATAGGTCCCTCCATGTTCCAGCAAATGGCAAGATTTCATTCATTTTTATGGTTGAGTAATAGTCCATTGTGTATATATATATACACCACATCTTTTTTGTCTGTTCGTCTGTTGATGGCAACTTAGGTTGCTTCCGTGGCTTGGCTATTGCAAATAGTGCTGCAGGAATTCCCTAGCGGTCCAGTAGTTAGGACTTTGTGCTTTCACTGCTGAGGGCCCGGTTTCATTTCTTGTTCAGGGAAATATAAGCCCACAAGCAGCAGGATGTGGACAATAAAAAAGTGCCACCATGAACACTGGTTCCCATTCTATCTTGAGCTGCCCCATCCAGGTCTCTATCCCTTCTGCCTCACCAGTGAGTGACATGGAGTGTGTAAATCCAATGGTCAGCTCTTGGCCCCCATCTCACTGGGCCTACAGCAGTGTTTGAGACAGCTGACTGCTCTCCCTTTCTTGAAACATTGGCTTCACTTGAACTCTAGGACCCTGATCTCTTGGTTTTCATTCTCTTTCTTTGGCCATTCATTCTCAGTGTCTTTTGCTACTTTCCAGTCACCTGTCAACAAATCTTTAAATGCCAGGTGGCCCAGGGCAGAGACCTCAGTCATTTCCTTGATGACATATGCAGTCTCCCAGCTTTCAGGATCATATACCCACTGATGATTTCTAAATGTATAGCTCCAGACTGGACCTCTCCTGTTAATTCCAAACTCATATCCAAGTACACTGTTCAATATCCTTGAACAATGCAGATATTATAGGCATGGACCCTTCCTGGCGTCGAAAAACCCAAGTATAACTGATAATCAGCCCTCCATATCCACAGTTCCTCATGGGCGGATTCAGCCATTCAAGACTGTAGTGCATATTTAGTGAAAAGATCCTGGTTTAAATGGCCCTTGCAGTTCACATCCATGTGGTTCAGGGGTCAGCTCTACTTACTTGATCTCTTCACTTGGATCACGGAGGGCGGCTCAGACTAAACATACCCAAAGCTGAACTCTTCCCCCGTCTCAGAAAAAGGAAATGCCATTCTTCCAGGTCCAAGTCAAGCCCCAAACTTTGAAGTTGTCCTTGACTCTTTTTCTCTCCCACTCACCATCTCATAATCCATCAGCAAATCCAACTGGTTTTACCTTCACAATTTCCATCATGTGACCCTTTCTCATCACTCAGGTTCTAGCTGCCACCTTCTCTCTCCCAGAAGAATGCATAGTCTTCCAAATATTCTTTCCGCTTCCACTTTTGTTCCCATAGAGTCTGTCTTCAACCCTGCAACTGGGTGATCCCATAAAAACATACATCAAACTGGTCTCTCCTCTGTTTGAAATCTTCTGCTGGTGGCTTCCCAGCTTGCTCAGTGTTAAAGCCAGACACCCTTCAACAGCCCATGGGGACTTCTGTGATCTGACTTCATCATCCATAATTTCCTCTGGACCTGCCCTTCAACTGTTTGCCTTCTTGCTGTTTCTCGAATTTACTGTGTGTGTCAGCCTCATGCCCTCTGCACTGCTATTCTAGCTGCCTGCAAAGATTTTCTTCTCAATGCCTGCACAAGGAGTGCCTTCATATCCTCCAGGTGTTTGCCCAAATGTCACTTTCTGGGAGAAACTTTCCCTTGCCACCCTATTTAAAATTACACAGTCCCATCACCACTTTTTATCCCCTTTCCAACTTATTTTATTTTTTAAAGTTTTACTGGGCTATAGATGAGATTTACAATGTTGTGTTAGTTTCAGGTGTGCAGCAAAGTGTATCTGTTATACATACACATATATCCACTCTCTTTAAGATTCTTTTCCCTTATAGCCATTACAGAGTATTGAGTAGTTTCCTGTGCTCTGCAGTAGGTCCTTATTAGTTATCTATCCCACTTGTTTTTTTCTATAGTGTAGGAATAACTAATGCTGTTGGACATATTATATGCCTTTCTATTTTTCTTCTTTCTTTCCTTCTTTTTTCATTCCTTCCTTTCTTGTTTGACTTCCCCGTCTAGAATGTGTATCCGATAAAGGCAGGGATTTTTTTCCATTGTGTTCACTGTTGTATTCCCAGGGACTAGAATGAACAGGGACTGGAACAAAAAAAATGTATCTGAAATTATTTGTTAAATGAATAAATCCCCATTTAACTGATGGCAAAACCGAAGCTTAGAGAAGCTGAATAAGTTGGCCAAGGTTACTCAGCTACTCAGCAGGAGATATAAGACAGAAATTTCCATCAGTTGGTCTGGGGACTCGATCACTATATTCAGTCCTCTGGGGGGCAAAGCAAGCCTTAATCTTACACAAGACATGGCAGTGTTCTCCAGGCATTTTTAGTTATATTATTTTATAATCTCAAAACAGTGAAAATATTTGATTTTCCCCTCTTGTTGAGAGTTATAACTTGTTCAAAAATAAATGATGATAAAAGAACATGCAAATTCTAAATGTACACATCACTTTGTAAATTACTAAAAGAGTTATTTGGGAATTCAATTCTATTTTGAGAAGATTAAAAAAAATCAGGAAATGAATTAAATTTATTATCCAAAGCAGTACAATATATCAGAAAATATATCAGTTTCATGAAAGAAGAAATATTCAGAATTGTTCACAGTTTTGCTTACCTACTCTCATCCTAATTATACAAAGAACATAGCTAATTAGGAAAAATTATCTAGGCATATGTTTTGATAATTGTTCATAAGCAATATTGTTTAAGATCCAGGTCTTTCTAAATCCTTAAGAAGCTACTATTTCTTTTTTGTTTTGTTTTTGGATGTGGCGTGTGGGATCTTAGTTCCCTGACCAGGGATCGAACCCACACCTCCTGCATTGGAAGTGCAGGGTTTTATCTGCTGGACCACCAGGGAAGTCCCAGAAGCTACTATTTCTGAAAATGTGTACAGTTCTTGTAAAGTAATAAATCTGATCAGTAACTATAATTCATGAGAAAATGCAATCTTCTATAAGAGTAAATGTCCCTTGCCTCTATATGTGTTCTTAATTTTCATCTCAGCTGAATTCATTAACATTGGCTGTTTGATGGAAAAGAAAGCCATTTGAAAAAAAAGTTGTATATATTTACAATATGTAACATGCTGATTTGAGGATCACAATAAACTGTGGAAAATTCTGAAAGAGATGGGAATACCAGACCACCTAACCTGCTTCTTGAGAAATTTGTATGCAGGTCAGAAAGCAACAGTTAGAACTGGACATGGAACAACAGACTGGTTCCAAATAGGAAAAAGAGTGCATCAAGGCTGTATATTGTCACCCTGCTTGTTTAACTTATATGCAGAGTACATCATGAGAAACGCTGGACTGGAAGAAACACAAGCTGGAATCAAGATTGCCGGGAGAAATATCAATAACCTCACATATGCAGATGACACCACCCTTATGGCAGAAAGTGAAGAGGAACTAAAACGCCTCTTGATGAAAGTGAAATAGGAGAGCGAAAAAGTTGGCTTAAAACTCAACATTCAGAAAATGAAGATCATGGCATCCAGTCCCATCACTTCATGGGAAATAGATGGGGAAACAGTGGAAACAGTGTCAGACTTTATTTTTGGGGGCTCCAAAATCACTGCAGATGGTGACTGCAGCCATGAAATTAAAAGACACTTACTCCTTGGAAGAAAAGTTATGACCAACTTAGATAGCATATTCAAAAGCAGAGACATTACTTTGTCGACTAAGGTCCGTCTAGTCAAGGCTATGGTTTTTCCCATGGTCATGTATGGATGTGAGAGTTGAACTGTGAAGAAGGCTGAGCACCAAAGAATTGATGCTTTTGAACTGTGGTGTTGGAGAAGACTCTTGAGAGTCCCTTGGACTGCAAGGAGATCCAACCAGTCCATTCTGAAGGAGATCAGCCCTGGGATTTCTTTGGAGGGAATGATGCTAAAGCTGAAACTCCAGTACTTTGGCTACCTCATGTGAAGAGTTGACCCATTGGAAAAGACTCTGATGCTGGGAGGGATTGGGGGCAGGAGGAAAAGGACCGAGGATGAGATGGCTGGATGGCATCACTGACTCAATGGACATGAGTCTGAGTGAACTCCGGGAGATGGTGATGGACAGGGAGGCCTGGCGTGCTGCGATTCATGGGGTCGCAAAGAGTTGGACACGACTGAGCAACTGAACAGAACTGAACTGTGTAGTGGAATGATTACTACAGTCAAACTAACTAACATGCTACCTTACATAGTTGTATGGGGGGAACTTTCCACTTTTCACAAAATAATTTCTTAAAGAAAGAAGTAATTTTTAATTTTATTTAAAAGGCAACTAAAGGTGACCTGAGGAAGGAAGCCTTATGTAACTAGTTATGTTGGACATGCTCTACAGGTGCTATGGCTTGTGTGATAGTGTTCACTATGTGGGGTGGATGGGAGGGAAGGAGTGCTCATAGATGTCCATTCAATGAAGATTATGTATCTGTGGTTCAGGCAGAATTTGATGGAGAAGGAGAGGAACATGCAGATATGAGAGAAAAACAGTGAAAGCAATGGCCTGGCTTTGTGACCCAAGCAGATGTGGGGCCCTAGAGAGGAAATGATGATTACCCTAAAGTTGTAGGACGGAGACTGTCAGGGGTCCTCTTGATAAGAGGGAAAGTAAAGTTTTTCCAGTAGTCATGTATGGATGTGAAAGTTGGACTGTAAAGAAAGGTGAGCACCAAAGAATGGATGCTTTTGAATTGTGGTGTTGGAAAAGACTCTTGAGAGTCCCTTGGACTGCAAGGAGATCCAACCAGTCCATCCTAAAGGAAATCAGTCCCGAATATACATTGGAAGGATTGATGTTGAAGCTGAAACTCCAATACTTTGGCCACCTGATGAGAAGAACTGACTCACTGGAAAAGACCCTGATGCTGGGAAAGACTGAAGGCGGGAGGAGAAGGGGACGACAGAGGATGAAATGGTTGGATGGCATCACCAACTCAATGGGCATGAGTTTGAGTAAACTCCAGGAGCTGGTGATGGACAAGGAGGCCTGGCGTGCTGCAGTCCATGGGGTCGCAAAGAGTTGGACATGGCTGAGCGACTGAACTGAAATGAGGGGAGTTGAGAGGAAAAAAGAGAAGTTCTGCTTTTGATTGGTCACACTGATAAACTGTCTCTCAAAAAGATGAGACATATATTTAACTAAGCCATGAATATATTAATCATTCTGAAAATCAATTTCCATACTACCAGGTTCCTCCTATCCTGTGAGAAAATTTTAACTGCTGATCTGACTCATCAAAAGTGTGTGGGACTTTTTTCTCAATTTCCTATTTCATTCTGAATCACTTAGAGCAAGTTGATTTTTTCTAGGAATTTTTCCATTTCATTTAAATTTTCAGATAAAGTTGTTCCTAGTATTTCTATATTCTCTTTTGAGTGTCTTGAGTATCAATAGTTATGTCTCCACATTAATTCCTAATATTCTTTAAATTTTGTCTCTCTGTCTCTCATCATTTTGGACAGAAGTTTTTCAATTTTATTGATCTTTTAAAGAAAAAGAAATAGCTTCTACTCTATCTTTGCGTTTCTTCATTTATCCATTTAACTATTGGGGAGGCCAAAACGTTTGTTCATGTTTTTCCATAAGCTGTTACAGAAAAACCCGCACAAACTTCTTGGGCAACCCACTAGTTGTTTATGCACTCATGTAGATGAGAGCAGATGGTGTAAGCAGTTGTTGTAGGGAGAAATGATTTCGGAAAAGCAGGTGTGTGTCAAAGTCCGATTTCTTGCAATGTGTCTCAGCTGTTGACTTGCAAAAGGGCAGTCATCAGGTCTAGCTGCAATCAGAACAACACAGGTTGTTTTGCTCAGTGACAGTGACTGAGAGGTGCCCGGGAGGATTACAAACATTGCCAGGAACTAGCCTTCAACTTCAGCCACCCCACAGGACTCTGCCCTTTTTATCACTCAGTCTTTCTCTCTAATTTTCCTTCAAGGGTGTGAGCTTCAACTGAGCGACTCTTTGCGACCCCATGGACTGTAGCCTGCCAGGTTCTTCCATCCATGGAATTTTCCAGGCAAGAATACTGGAGTGGATGGCCATTTCTTTCTCCGGGGGACCTTCCCAACCCAGGGACTGAACCAGTGTGTCCTGTATCTCCTGCACTGGCAGGGGAATTTTTAAGCACTGTGCCATGTGGGACCTTTTTCTTATCAAGTTCAAATAGTTATTAATATTAATATTATCCAGCTATAGCTGACATTACGTAGCATTTTAGTCCATGTTGAATTTTGGTGGAACACATAAAAGAATGTTATCACTCAGAGAGCATTTTTTAAAGCCCAGGAATCATTAGCACTTCAACTATGTGGCAATTCTCTAGGCAGAGTTAATAAGCAAACTTTCTGTGGCAAGATTTAACATTAGCTTGCAGTTTGGACTTTAGTTGCAAGCCCAGAGTGGATTAAGCAGCCCCCAACTTCCAGCTAAGATGGGATAGCAACAGAAAAACTATTAATACTGTAATTTTTAGATAGAACATATATGTATACACACTTCTTTATGTGTATGTATATATATATGTGTGTGGGGGGGGATAGTGTTGTATTTTTTACATAGAACATGCATTTAATCTAGATATACATTTCAGTTGAATCACTAACCACTAAATCCAGAGGCAATAGCTTGCAGTAAGACTCTTGAGAGTCCCTTGGACTGCAAGGAGATCCAACCAGTCCATTCTGAAGGAGATCAGCTCTGGGATTTCTTTGGAGGGAATGATGCTAAAGCTGAAAGTCCAGTACTTTGAAGAGTTGACTCATTGGAAAAGACTCTGATGCTGGGAGGGATTGGGGGCAGAAGGAGAAGGGGACGACAGAGGATGAGATGGCTGGATGGCATTACTGACTTGATGGACATGAGTCTGAGTGAACTCCGGGAGTTGGTGATGGACAGGGAGGCCTAGCGTGCTGCAATTCATGGGGTCACAAAGACTCGGACATGACTGAGCAACTGAATTGAACTGAACTGAAGTTAAATATCTTGTCCAAAATCACAAAGCTAGTTGGTAGCAGAGCCATGGTTTAGACCTCTTCTGCCCTAGCCTGGTCTTTATCCTATAACTTCATGAACTTACTTTATTGTATTGTTTAAAAGGTAGGTGAATATGTATAAATAGCATTCAACCAGTTATTATCATTAGGGACAGTTAAAGAGATACTTCCTGCTAATAGAAATGTATCTGGAATGTAGAGCAAGAAGAAAAAAAAGCTGGAGCAAATGCAGAGTGTTCTCAGTGAACTGGCCACTTGTTTTCTATGTTGGTTTTAGAATTAGGAAACATTTAGGAGGGATCGTCTTTCCTATGCTTATGTACAGAGATGGTTTGTTTACTCATTAATATATACCTACTACTAAGACATCTTAATGTTTTTGACAGGATGAGGGTTTAGTGCTTTTTCCCCCATCTTTGCTTTTAGAGATTTTTGTTTTAATGTACAGGAAGACACTCAGGAAATCCTTCTTTTTTTCTGGTTTTGGATTTATGTGAAGAAAAAGACGTAGAAGTCAGACCTTTACATCATGCCCTAGTTGTTTATGTGACTAACAGCTGTTTCTTTGGATTCTTAGGGGATGCTTAGTTGCAAAGTTGAATCACCATCTTATAGAGTCCCTTTGATTTTAAAATTATGAGTAATAAAGACAAGTGTTTTGTAAAAACAAAATCAAAATCAAGCATTTTAGGCAACACATATTATTAAAGGTTTTGAAATGAAAACTCTGCTGAATTTTAGACTCTAGAAATGGCAAAGTGTCCAGTACATTATGAAGCAGGGCTGTGTTATAAAGTTTGCCAAACGCTTTGTAGCAGATTAACCATTAACTATTAAAGGGAAGAGGGTTCCTTTTTCTTACTGGTGCTGTTAGCATATTTAATGAAGTGATTCCATTCCCATACTCACAAATGCTCGTGCTCCAAGGGGTGGAGCCCCTAAACCTTGGATTTGGGCTACGTCTGTGATTTTCAAACTACAGACTGTAGCAGGATAAGGTTAGATCTCAGTAGGCCTGATGGCTTCCTCTTTCACCCTCTGGGACCAGCTGCCAAGGGAGGAAGTCCCTGTGAGCCTGCACTTGAGGTACCCAAGCAGACGGCTCTAGTCAACATCTGGACTTTGAGGCCACTCAGGACAAGCTGGTCCATAGCCAACCTCCCAGGTGACAGCGAATGCATGATAGAGTGAAAGAGAACAGAAACCAAACAGAGCAGAAGCAAGGTATCCCAGCTGAGCCTCCTCCAAATTGCCAACCCACAGCATAGTGAGCAAATCATTCATTATTTTAGGCCACTGTGTTTTGACATGCTGGGTTATTCATTAATAGATAACTGATACAGATATTGAAGAATATGACTTTTAAAATGTGAACTGAAAATTAAGATTCTATTTCTATTTGAATGAACTCTTATCTATTCAAATGGCCATGTACACAGTGCAAAATTTAAGACACAAAAGAGTATAGATATATAAAAAAATTTCCCTCCTCTGGGGTACTGTTAAACCTTTCTCATCTGTTTGGAGCTCTGCAGGATGATGGTTCCGGGAAAAAAGCAACTATTTCAAGATCATACATAGAGAAAATAACCAAGTGGGAGATTAAAACACAGCATATCTCATTCTGAATTGATTTGCTTTGTTCTATTTCATGTTCCCTCCACATGTTCGTCTCTGCTCTCCTCAGTTTTCTTTAGGAAAGAATATAAAAAGTCCCAGATGTCAAAGCAGACGGATGAGGTTAAAGCTGAGAGTATGGGTGGTCTTTTGGTTGAGTGTTATAAGATGGAAGATTATTATGTGTACTCTGCAGTAGAGACTCTATCACTAATGATTGGTTAACAGACTAAAAAACCACTCAGGGGAACATTTTCTTTGTTTTATATTTGGAGAAAGAAAGGTTCTCTGTACACCTGGTGAACTATACCAGCCCAGGACTAGAGACCCAGGGAGGTGCTGCTAGATCACCTGATCTTCCTGAGGTTCTGTTCAAATCCAGACGATGGAATCTACCAGGACATCAGACTCAGGCTGAGAGTCATGTGTCACCTGATGTAACCCCTAGGAAGTCTAGCTGTGCCCTGAAAGTCCAGGCTTATTTACTGGACAAACACCTGTCATGCCCTGAATATGGTCCAAGTGCTGTTGATAAAGGCTGTGGATTCAAGCATAAATATCACACTCCGTGTGTGTGTGCATGCCAAGTTACTCTGTCGTGTCTGAATCTGTGCAATCACATGGACTGTAGCCCGCCAGGCTCCTCTGCCCATGGGGTTTCCCAGATAAGAATACTGGAGTGGGCTGCCATTTCCTTCTCCAGGGGATCTTCCCAACCCAGGGATTAAACCTTTGTCTTACTTGTAGGTGATTGCCACCTGGGAAGCCCCCAACACTCTAGTCCATGACCTTTTTAAAATTAAAAAAAGGTATTTCTTTTTGGTTGCTCTGGGTCTTTGTTGCTGGGTACCAGCTTTCCCCAGTTGCAGTGAGTGGGGGCTACTCTTCTTTGTGGTGTGTGGGCTTTTCACTGTGGAGGCTTCTCTTGTTGTGGAGCATAGACTTTAGGGCAGTAGCTGTGGCATGAAGGCTTAGTTACTCTGAGGCATGTGAAATCTTTCCCAACTAGGGATGCAACCCGTGTCCCTTGCACTGACAGGTGGATTCTCATCCACTGTGCCACCAGGGAAGTTCTAGCCCATAACCTTTAACTTCTTATTTCTGGGTTCCACCCACAGTGACTTCAGGGGTCCCAAGCCAAATTGGATATTTGATCCTATCTGAATTAAGATCTCCTTAAGATTCTCAGGAATGTGAAATATAATAGAAGCCCCAAACCGTAGACTTAATGAATGAGTATTGGCGTCCTATCTTTTAATAAAG
This sequence comes from Oryx dammah, assembly GCF_014754425.2. NCBI lineage: Eukaryota > Metazoa > Chordata > Mammalia > Artiodactyla > Bovidae > Oryx > Oryx dammah. The sequence goes on from NW_024070194.1 coordinate 54,098,695, forward strand.
CTTTGACTCAAGAAGTGCAAAGTAAATATTTGATCTCCTCTTATTGTTTTTGGTTTAGAAGAAGTAATGGTTCTTGATACAAAGGTAAGGAAGAGGCTGAGAGCTTCTGGACATTAATACCCCAGTCTAGGGAATAAGCTGCATGTTTCTGTTTCTCTCCAGGGCAGGGAAGAGGCTGTACGGTCACTTATCACATCTAGACACTCTGTCCATTGTCCTGGCATCATCAACGTTTGTCCAGGCTACTTTGAGGGGACATTATAGACTCACTGGTGGGTCAGTGCTTTTCCAGGGTTAGAGTCTAAAATTTAAGGCATCCTTCTGCTCAGGCTGCCGTAACAGTGGCTTAAACCACAGACACATTTCTCACAGTTCTGGAGCCTGGAAGTCCAAGATCAAGGTGCTGGCAGAGTTGGTCTCTGCTGAAGCTCTTTCTGGCTTGCGGATGACTGTCTTCTGGCTGTGTTCTCACAGGTGTGTGTGTGTGTGTGTGTGTGTGTGTGCGCACTCACACACACACACACACAAAGACAGAGACAGAGAGACCTCGGGTATCTCTTCCTTTTCTTATAAGGTCACCAGTCTTACTGGATTAGGTCCCCACTCTCATGACCTCGTTTAACCTTCCTAAAGGCCCTATCTCCAGACGTAGTCACATTAGGGTTTGGGTTTCAACATACGAATTTGGGGAAGACATAATTCAGTCCCTAACATTTCTTATATGCCAGACACTAGGTTAAGCAGGAGGCTATGTATATCTGTGAAGATATGTATATCTATCAAGTATAAACTCTGCTCAAGGAGGGCACATATTTATAATTCATGCACTAATTATAAGATCATACTAGGTATGGGGGCAGAAAAAGTCCATTCAGTTTGAACAAGTTAGGAAGTCTTCTCAGAGGAACCTGGATTTCAGAGAGGAGAGGACCTCTTGGGGGTTGGGGTGGGGAGGTGTGCTATGCAGAGGGGAGGCGTGTAGAAAAGCCAGCAGGTGACTGATTCTTTCATGCAGTCCTCATAGTCACAAAATAGGGCCATTTAGCAAATATAGCACTCTGGCTGAGTGGAGCCATGGTTATGTGTTTGGAGGAAGTAGAAAGACCCCAGGAAGGTCATCAAGGTGACATCAAAAAATGTGTTGCTCTATGCGGTACTGTGTGAAGGAACTTGAACGGGGTCATTTAGTAGGAATTGGACACCCTTTAAAGGATTTTTTATTTTATTTATTTTTAATTGGAATGTAATTGCATTACGATATGTTTGTTTCTACAGTACACTGAAGTGAATCAGCTATATGTCTGTGTGTATATATATATATATATATATATATATATCCCCTCCCTCTTGAGCCTTGCTCCCACCCTTCCCATCTCTCCCCTCTAGGTCATCATAGAGCACGGAGCTGAGCTCCCGGTGCTATATAGTAGCTTCCCACTAGCTAAGGGTTTTAAGAGCAGATTGGAACTTTGACAGTTCACTGGGGAAGCAATCTGGAGGAAAAGCATGTGTGAGATGGGAGGCTGGGGATATTGGGAGGCTACTGCTACAGGGTGGTGACAGAGCCCAAAGGCCAACTGTGGCAGAACCGGTGGGATGGGGGCAGGGAGAGCCATCCAGGCATCATGTAGAACTGACTCCCATGTGGGGGATGGGGAAAATCTAGGCCGGATCCCAGATTCTGGTTTCGTGACTGGTGGATCCATTGTCAAGGGCAGAGCCAACACAACCCAAGAATGAGAGAGAAGGAAGACTTGTGGGGAACAGAGTGGATAAAGTTCACACAGGTGAATTTTTGGGCTTGGAAGACACTGCCTCTCTAAATCCTGTGGCAGGTGACCCCACCCCCTAGCCGGCTTCAGAGCCTAGGGATGACCAAACTCTAAAGTGTTGTGACTTCAGAGCATCTTTGGAGGAAGTCATTGGTTCGTGTGCTCAGTTGCTAAGTCATGTACAAGACTCTTTGCAACCCCATGGACTGTAGCCTGCCAGCCTCCTCTGTCCACGGGATTATCCTGATGAAGAATACTGGAGGGGGTTGCCATTTCCTTCTCCAGGGGATCTTCCCAACCCAGGGATGGAAGCGGAGTCTCCTGCACTGGCAGGTAAATTCGTTACCCCTGAGCCACTGGGGAAGTCCCAACTGGTTTACCAAAACCCATAATTGATTTGACTTTTTTGTGTGATCATGACCCAAGCTGTTTTGGTCAGAAAGGTTTGCCCATAAATAAGTGCTTATTCATCTGCGGCCAAGAAAATTAAAAAGCTTTTGATCTAAAAGCCATTACCTGTTGTCTTTATTGTTTGTTACCTTGAAACAGATACCTGCCCCACCTTTTTATTTTTTTTAACCTGCTGTGATTCAGGTAGATTGTAATCTAAGAGTCTTAGGGTTGGTCAGAAAAGCAATTTGCTCTAAGAGAGCTGAGAAAAATGAAACCTGAGAGGAAAAAAGAAAAGAGGCAAAACAAACCTTTTTCTCCTTTCCTATAAATTTAAATACCCTTTCATGAATGAGGAGGAGGAGTCTGAACAAATTACCCGGTCTCTGAGTTTCAGGCCCTGGTTGGCCAGTAAATTTGTACAGTTACAAAACAAATCTGATTCCCTGTCCCTTTGAGTTTTCTCTGGAGACGTGTTGGCAGGATTTTAACGGGGAAGCTTGAAGCCAGACAACAGCCAAACACTCCTCAGTGCTTGTGCTTGCGGGTGTGGTGTTAGTGGTGGCGGGCTGTGTGTGTGTAATTTAATTTCCCATTTCCCTCATCTGGTGATACTCAGTTTTTTGTTCCAATACAGTATTCTCTCTCCTTCGAGAGTTCCCAAAGCGAACCAAACTAAAACCACAGAAGGAAAACCTCCGGAACCAAACCCGCTGACTTTTTCCCGGTATAGCCCTAGTGGGCCCGCGTCCGGAGCGCGGAGCTCCAGCCAGCGCGGCGGGGCGTGTCCGAGGGCGTGGCCTCGGCAACCTCACCCCGCCCCCTCCCCGCCCCCGCCCCGCCCCGCCGCTTAATTTGGACGCTCGGGGCCGCGGGGTGTGAAAGAGCCGCCCAGCGCCGGACGGGTAGCAGCCGCCGTCAGAACCGCTGCCCGGGCCGCTCTCAGCTGTTGGGCCGCTGGGTGCAGCCGCGGCCGCCCGGAGCGAGCGCCGGGGAGGGAGCCGCGCGCCTTTGTGCGCGCGCTGAGGTGGGTTCGCCTCCAGCACTTACTTTGCACACAAAGACTGGGAGCTGAGGGGAGGCGGGGTGCCCGCCAGGGCTACGGCGCGGCCGCCCACCTTGCTCTGACCCCCCGGCGCGAGGCTTTCCCGGTGGGAAGGGCCGCCAGGCTTCCCCTCCCAGCGGCTGGCGCTGGGGCGGGGGTCCTGGCGTGCGGGGGTTGGGGGGTTACGGTGCGCAGGGCGGTGGGCTTGCGGGGAGCCCCGGCCACCCCGCGCGGTGCAGGGGACCGGTCTGGGGTGCGGGGTCGGGGCGTGGCGGGGCCCGCGTGCGAAGAGTCCCCAGTACCCGGGGGTGCAGGGGATACGGGGGGCGCCGCCAGGGAGGCGAGCCTGGGCTGCCGTTCCGCTCGGCTTATTGTTGCTTCCTCGGCCCTGAAAATGGAGAGACCCTGCTTGGAGGGATGCGCTGCCCACCGGCTGCGCCGCGCGCGGCCAGATGCCGAGCCCGGGGCGCCCGGCTCGCCCCTCGCAGCCCTGGCCGCCGCGGAGCCTTCGCCTGGACAAACAAAGGAGGGGCCGCGGGGGGGGGGGGGGGGGGGGGTTGCCCCGCTGGTTGAAAGGTGATCGGGGCGCTGTTTCCCAAACAGCCTGCAAGTAACTTTTCCATTTCTGCCTCCTCTCTGCTCCGTTCCTCCTGCTCCAGTGAACCCAGTATGTTGGGTGGCGCCTGTACCCAAGGAGTCCTAAAATTTTGATTGTCATAACTCCTCCCCCAGCATCTTCGGGTCCTCTCTGGGATAGCGTGGATGCCTCTGGCCAAGTTTTGACGAGCTTTACAGGGGATGGTAACAGTCAGTCCTTCTGAAATATGAAGAGGAATCCCGTAGAGGATAAATGGCAGATCTTCTCTGTAGTAAGATACCATAGCCTGCCTTTCGCGGGAAGACTTGAGTCAGTGACAGTAGAGCAAAGTTCTTTGATGAGAATGAGTGTGATATTCAAGACGAATATAGAAAACTGGAATAAGGCCTGTTAGGCTTTATATTTTTAACTTGCCAACAGGTACTTAGTTTCTCCTCGGACCGTGTCCCCCTTTCATCACGTTGGAGATTTCAGCTGTACAAATTGCTTTAAGTTGAGATAGTATCTGAGGTGCATGTCTAGAGATTTCTTAGTGCTAGTAGTTTCCAGTTAAAAGCTTTTAGGTGTAAAATTATATATGTTTGTTAACAAATTGAAAAGAAACATAGGGAAAAAAAAGTCACTCATGTACCCAACCACCCAGACATACCCTAGAATAAAGGCGTGTTTGCTTCATTTATGGCTTGGCAGCCCTGGTGTGAACTGCGTGTGTGTGTGTGTGTGTGTGTGTGTGTGTGTGTGTGTGTGTATGAATGTGAATGAATGAAGGAGTTACTGATTATTAATCTTGACCACTGCCATCGGTCTAAAATATGATCTCTAATAACCTTAGTCTACAATAGTGTTTTGGAAATTGTTTGAAATATATTTCCTTATAGCCTTGCAAATAACCACCTGTGCAGAAGGGGGAGGGAAGAAGTAGGAAAAAACAATGCAAGTTCCACTTAAATAGGAAGAATGGACTGATGAAAGTGTTTAATGTACTCTGTTCCTTGGATTTTAGGAGTAGCTTTGGGTTGACTTTTTTAAAAAATAAAAGCAACCTTTCATTTTTAAAAATGTTAAAAAAAATAAAATTGTGTTCTAAGATCCATGAAAAATTGTAACAGAAAAGAACTCTTTTTGTAGAACCAGGTATAGCCATGGTTTTGTAGCTGGTGACATGCTTGCTTCTAAAAGACCTTACACTGGGAAAGTAAAACAAGAAGGATTTTCCTGTGAGTGTAGAGAGTAGTTTTGAAGTCCCTGTGTTCTGGGAAAAAACAAAAACAAAAAACGCGTTCAACCACACATTTGGCCGCTGAATGTTTTTGTCATTACATAATTTTATTTTCCACTTGTAAAATTTTCCCACATTTAATTTCTCCAATATGAAAATTTAAAAAGAGGTCTTGGAATCGACTGTTCAGAAGTGCTAGATTGATGATTAGGATGATGCAATGTTTTTTGAAGTTAGAAAAATTTACGAGAAGGAAGTTGTGGTTACGAGCTGTCAGCTGCAGTCTGTGTTCCTGTTTCTAACAGGGGGCTCGTTACTCTGCATATGTGTTTGGGGGGTTTACCGTGCAGTACAGTTGACTCTCCAAACCCCTGAGTTTCACATCCCCACAGTCAACCAGTCAAGGATTGAATCTGCAGGTGCCAAACGCCAAGATGCAGAGGGCCAACTGTATTCATCATACTGCACTGTTTTATATAGGGACGTGAGCATCAGTGGATTTCCGTGTCCTCAGGGGTCCTACAACCAATACCCATAGACACAAGGTCAACAACAGGGACCTGTGAGTGTCAAGTTTGTGACCTGTTGTGATAACGGTACCTTTCTCCATCCAGAAGTCAAAAGAAACTAAAGTAGGGACTATCAGAATCTCTCAGTCTTGTTTTTCAACCCTCCTGTGACCTGGAACAGTCCGAGCAGCACAGCCAAGCTGGACGTGAGGTCAGAGTTGAGTCGTTTTGCTCTGAAAAGTTCTTTTGCCTCACAGGGAGGAGAGAAAAGTTTGGAAGTGGTCCAGGGTTACAGACTTGCATGGCTGTTTGTGATGGTCTGTCCCTGTGGCCTGGAGATTCCATTCCTGACATGTTTAAAAGTAGGCTTGGTTTGAATTTGAGAGAAGTGCTCTGAGAAGTCTGGTTCCCGAGCTGTATGTGGTAGGATGCATGTGGTCATTCATTCATTCATTCCTTTGATTTCTTCATTGTTTAAAATGTCGCAGAGATAGAAAAGAGTTTTTACTGATTTAGAGGGGAGTAGTTAAGGTGTGGAAAACTTCTTTAAAAAGAGGGAACATAGTAAGTTAATAATTGGGCTTCATATTTTTTTCAAGATTTTTTTTTTTTATGTGGACCATTTTTAAAGTCTTTGTTGAATTTGTTACAGTATTGCTTCTGTTTATGTTTTGGTTTTTTGGCCATGAGGCATGTTGGATCTTAGCTCTCTGGCTAGGGACCCAGTCTGTACCCCTTGCATTGGAAGGCAAAGTCTTAACCACTGGACTGCCAGGGAAGTCTTCTAGGGCTTCATCTTCTTAATGTCCTGTCTGCCCTTTCCTTCCAGAATTCTCTGTGAAAATGTTTGGAGAAAAGGGGCCAGGAGGTTTGGTTGGGTGAGGTCTAGATTTGAGGCATTTTTGAAGTCCCTGGATATCTTGAGAGATAGGAACTTGTCAGCCTTTTTTAAGTCTGGAGAAAGTAGCTGTGAGCACTGACCCGTTTTTGCATCTCACTTTGGGCTCCCGTTGTGCAGGGAGAGAACTGTGCAACAGAGGAGTCTGTGTGCACAGCCCGGGGCCACTTAGTGCTGGAATGGCCTGAGGAGACTTCATTGCATTTCCTCACGTAATTTCCTTGTCCAAGCTTGGCCTAGTTTTGCTCTTCGTTTGTGAAGCAAACCAGTTTCTCCCTTTCTCCTTCTTGTGCAAGAAGTGCTGGGCCCCATCCATCTGAACTGTAAACCTTTCCTTATGCAATGTACCCAGGGAATTCCGCTGAAAAGGATTCACGCTTTCATCGCATCTGATGCTGCTAATTCCAGGACCCTGTCAGTAAAAGAGAGAAAATCATTGGTCCGCTGCCACCTAGTCCTGGTGAATGGACGAGAGGCTATTTCTAAGGCTGATTGGGGATGCTTTGTTTTCTGTTCATTCCTTCATTGAACAAACATTTTCTTAGCTGTTCCCATGTGCTGGCACTGCCCTTGCATTGGGCATTCTGCAGTTGACAAGTCCCATTGCGCCCCTGTCCACCTGGCAGGGTAGGAGAGGGAAATATTTAAAGAATTGCGTAAAATCACGCAAACATTGTGTTTAATGACCATGATGTTAAGAGAAGGGAAGGGAAGCTTTGTGAATTAAGGTATCTCAAAAAGAATGGTGTAAATCCCAGCTCAGGCTGTGGGATTGAGTTTCTGAACTGTGGGTGAAGTGTCTGGGCTGAGAGGCCTGGTGGGAACTGAGTGTGATTTACCCCAGGCTGAGAGCTTGGTGATAGGAGCTTGGTGGAATAGATTTGGAAGACTGTTCAGTTGTGTCTAGAATTTGGCTGATGGTTTGGGACACTTTCTGGTATAAAATTGAGGAGGGACTGGGAAACCAAGGTCTTGTTCTTAATGTTCTCCCTGAAGGTAAACCTGCAGGCCAGTTGGGGACAAGGTGTCCCAGCAGGTTCGAGGGATTCCCAGGACCTGAGGGCTAGTGTTATGTGGTCGGGGGAGGCAGGACCAACTACATCTGTGCCCACCCCAGGTTCTGTTACTATTGAAAACATAAGAGAGGGGTTTGTGGGGAAATTGTGGGAAGACTTATTTAAGAAGATCTTTCAGACTCGGGTGAGCTGTAGGAAGGAAAACAGGGAGCAATGCGGAAAAAGAAGGACTGTCGCTTTGACATGAGTGAACTCTTCTGTGAACTGTGCCATTCTACCAAGGGTTGCATTTAAGGTCAAGCAGCTGGTCAGAGCAACTGTAAAGCAGTAGCCGTAGTCTGTGCCTCATGTGCTTGGGGAGATGGGAAGGAGGCATAGTTTGGTGACAGTGATGTTCCTTATAGACAGCACAGTCTTGGAGTTCTGCAGTGTGAAAAAAAAAGCTCCCTCCACCCTCAGAGCCGTGAAAACAGCATGACCTGTGTATGGGCTGTCTGCAGTGCTATTCCTGGATATGCTCCTGAATTATAAACCTTAGCAATTGTTTCAGGGAGAAGTCTTAAATGAAGGATTGTAAAGCCTAGGCAAAAAGATAGGGGGCAAAAAAAGTGCAGGTAGACCAGCTGTCCAAATCCTGGTGGGTTGTAGGTATGCATTGTCTGGAGGATTTTCTCACCTTGTTTTCTGTTCTCCTTTCTGTTCTCAATGCCGAGGGTATTATAGTGAAGCATCTATGGGGTACAGCCCTGCTTGGTACCAGCCCTGGGCGAGAGGAGTGAAATTGCGGAATGGGGCATGTTAATGAATGTGCTGTAGGGGAGTGGTTTGGAGCTTTGAAGCCAGACATATCTGAGTTAGAACCAGGTAGCTCAGCTGCTAAAGAATCCACCTGCAATGCAGGAGACCTCGGTTCAATTCTTGGGTCAGGAAGAGAAGCTGGGGCAGGGATAGGCTACTCACTCCAGAATTCTGGGCTTCCCTGATGGTTCAGATGGTAAAGAATCTGCCCGCAATGCGGGAACCCTGGGTTAGGAAGATCCCCTGGAGGAGGGCATGGCACACACACACACACACACCCCCCACACCCCACACCCCCGCCCCCCCAGCTTCATGAGCTCCACAAGTCCTGGAGCCCTTGGGAGCTCTAGTGCTCTTGTTTGTGAGATGCACTTGGTAAGATCTACCTCAAGGGCCTGAAGCCCTAAAATGCAGTCCGTGAGACATGGCTGGTGGCCATGGGTGTTTAGGTTCTTGTATCATTGCGCACAGATTTTTGGTGACAGCAGTGGTGCCAAGATGCTGATGAGGGACACCAGTGAGAGGAGGAGAGGGGTGAAAGACTTTATCCCTTTTCATCTGACCTTTCGGGATGCCTTCACAGCTTCAGGAGTGTTCTAAAGATAACCTGGCTTTGCTATTAGAAACGGCGTGTTTTATTCTATTCTTGGACACAGATTCTGGCACCCTTTGTAAAGTGTCATATTCACATGTCTAGGAGAGAGGCTGTGATCTCATGGTGTCAGCTTTTCTGTGTCATTGTTAGTATATGTAACACAGAGTGCACTCGGTGAGCATTCACGTTAAACTCACACTTCATCCTGGTTTTTCAGGTATCTGGGCGTGATCCATGCTCATCAGTTTACAAAACCATGCAGTCATGTTATGAACTCCTGCAGTATAAATCATCAATTGTTTTTGGGTGTCTCATGGAGAGGTATGAACATGTCCTTGTGCTGGAGGAAGTTAATGCCATTGTGGATATGTATAGAAGGAGGCTTTCTAGGTGTCTCAGTGGTAAAGAATCTACCTGTCAATGCAGGAGATCCAGGAGATTCGAGTTGGATCCTTGAGTCAGCAAGATCCCCTGGAGAAGGAAATGGCAACCCACTAGAGTATTCTTGCCTCCAGAACCCCATAGACAGAAGAGCCTGGTGGGCTACAGTCCATGGGGTCACAAAGAGTCAGACACACACACACACACACACACGTATAGAAGCTCTTTTGAATGTTCTGTTCCCATACATTGTCATGTCATTTAAAATAGGTAAAGCTGTGGTCAGGGTTCTTTGTCTTCCTTTAATTTTTTCCCAGATGCCCAGAGTAGTGCAGTGTGTTGGAAAGAGAGAGGCCTAGTGTCTTAAAATGTTTGGAATCCTGGGCCCACGTTCACCGTTAATGGTTTCCTAGCAGGTCATTTTTTTCTACTTCCTCATCTATATGAAGATAGTCAGCCTTACCTACTTCTTAGAGTGGTCTTGAGGGAGAGGTGGAAGCCTGTCTTCAGTTTATCTACGGGTACACCCAGGATGATCAGTTGTCATTCCTGGGCCTGCTCTGGGGTTCAGTATCATGCCGGCCACCCCCTAGGATCAGGTGACTCTTTGAAGGTGAGGGGAGGCAGGGCACAGAAGGGAGAGCAGGACTGGCTGCATCATCCTTTGTTTTCCTGCTGTGGGATGGGAGTGAGGGAGCATCAATTATTCTGTGCTTGTGGCGGGAATCACCATGGACGTGTACTGCCCTGTCAGACTTAGCATCTGACTGGCTTAGACAGTTAACCTAGGAGGGTTTCCATATTCTCATCTGTGAAATGTAATTATAATAAATATTTTCATTATTACCAGCTAACAGTTCTTGAGCACTTCCTACCTGGCAGGTGTTGTGCTAAGTGCTTTATGAGAACTCTTTATTCCTTCAGCAAATGCTTAGTGAATTTTTCTCCATGCCAGACCCTGTGCCAGACTCTGGAGAGTGTGGATGGGAGGGGCAAAATTCTGCATGCATGGGGCTTCTCTTCTAGTGGCAAGACAGAGTGTAAGGCAGACACAGAAATGATGTGCTTCAGAGCCCTGTTGGTGCTGTAAAGAAATCAGGTCAAGGGGTAGGAGCAGAGGTAGGCCTGCATCTGTCTGTGCAAAAGCAAGTACAGATAACAACCCAGGGGCCAGAGGCAGTCATCATGCGGGCCTGCAGGCCCCTGGGGACCAGGGGAGGGTCCTGAGCAGGAAGTAGTAGAGATCAGCCTTGTGTTTTGTAAATATACCCCTGTAGCCATGATTGCAAAGGCCAGAGTGGAGGCAGGAGGACCCATGGGAGGTTTCTGTGAGTCCTGGGGACTGGGATAGAGCTGGTGAAAAATGGTTGGATGGATCCTGAAATATTTTGAAGATGGAGCCGTCAGGACTTGATCATGGTTTGGAGCTGATAACAGGAGAGGAGAGAAGTCATGAGTGACATGTCTGTGTTTAACCTCAGCCCCTGGGTGAAAGTTGACACTGTTTATTGATCTGGGAGACCTGGAAGAGGATTATCAGTGCGCACAAACAGCCTCTGAAATGAATGCCATTTAAGGCTTCCCATTTCACAGATGTGGAAACTGAGGGTTAGAGAAGTAATAAGTTGGCTGTAAGATGAAGCCAAGTCAGGATTAGGATCCAGGTCTGGTCCTTGCCCCAGCCTTGTATTCTCAGCTGTTTTGGTGTGCTCAGCAAAGTATCTGAATTTACTATCAGTGTAGATTGGTGAGAAAGGAGCTGTGCAAACATTGAAAATGTGTCTCTTTCTTTTTTTTTTCAATTACAGCCTTACTGAGCTGTCAGTTATATACCATTCAGTTCCCTCATGATAAGTGTACAGTTCCGTAATTTAGTAAGTTTGTACAGTTGAGCAGCCATCACTCCATCCAGTTTTTGACTTTGTAGTCACTTCCTGTTTCCATCCCTAGTTTCAGACGATCATTGATCTTCTGTTTCTAAGGTTATGCCTTTTCTAGAAATTTCCTACACAGAGAATCATACACAACGTGGCCTTTTGTGTCCAGTTTTGTTCATTTAGCCAAGAGTTTCTGAGGCTCATCCATCGTGGCACAACCCATCTGGTCTTAAGGAACATTCTTTGCCTTGGTCAGAAAGAGGTGCTCAGTGCTGATGAGAATGATTTCCATGGAGATGGGCCTTCAGATGATAAACGTAATGATGGCACGCCTTTCTGATTGTGCCAGGTGTGGTTTTGTTCATTATATTCTGTGGTCTTCCAAGAAATGCCACGAGGGAGGTACCATTAGTGTTAGTGTTTTACAAAGGAGGAGAAATAAGCCTAGAGAGATGAAAAAGCTCGCCGCAGGTTCTGAGAGCTGGGATCAGACTTCGGCCTTGCCTCCTGTTGGCCACGACTCCACAGTCACTTAGCTGTGTTGATGAAACTTCTGACTTCTCAGCCTTAGGAAGGGCTTGGAATCCCAGGGGGAATAATGCACGTGCCAGGTCAATCTAAAACTGTAGTTTTAAGGAGGACATTTATTCTGCATTTTAATTTGGGCATCCTTGCATGGAAATGATGATGTCTTAAATTGATCCATTTTTGAAGGAACTTTCTTAGGTATGATGTGAAGATGGCACCAAATTAAAAACACATAATCATGTCATTAGGTAGAGTTTGTATGTTTGAGTTGTGTCTTCAATATTATGTTTACCAGAAGGGCAGTTTTTTGGGTATGAAGTTTCCCAAGGCTGTTACCTTCTTATTAATGGGTGGAATTTAATTAGGCATCATGCATTTTTCAAAATGTTTATATCATTATATGTTTATATTGATATATTTTCCCCTCGGGGTAACAATTCTGTATTTAAACAGTATTTTCTCCAATTCACATATAGTTCATACTGGAGGATTTTGTCTTCCCCATTGCGGAGGAGTTCTTTGTACATCACAGATGGCTGAAAGTTTTGAGAAGAGTTTTAAACACTTCATATCTTTTTGTCTATACTTATTTTTTTTAAAGGTTATCAAGTTGCTTGTTAAGAGCTAGTTATATAATTTAGCCATGATAAGTGATAACTTCATTGGACCAAGGACTAACTTTGCATGAGATTCTGCCCTTGGTTTCTGGTAAGGCACTTTTTACTGGTGTCACAGCTTCCTAACTTTTTAAAATGGAATTATAGCATCTTTAAACTAACTCTGTAAGTGTAGTATAGCTTTCATTTTTAGGGATTTTAAGGTATAGTTCCAGTTTACTAGCTCAAAATAGCAAACAAAGAAAGGTGACTTTTTATTTCAGAAAACCTGATCTTAATAGTAAAAATTCAACAGGATTAAATTTTGATCTAAAAAGATTGTCTTTGAATCTGTGTTACTCTGATCTCTTCCTGCCATTAAAACCAGAGGGACTGTATTCTTTTTGAAAATGATTAACCAGTGAAATGCCAGATCTTGAAAATTTAGCAGATGGGGACAGCCATTGTTGCAGACTCATTGGGCCATTCCAAGGAGTGGCAGGTTAAAAAAAACTCTCACGACTTCAGCTAGAAGAGAGTGTTAGGATTTGGGAGCAGAGGGAGAGACTTAAAAAATACAGTAAAGAAGCCTGGTCTTTAGTTGCCATCACACTGTTTAACTTCACTCTGCCCTGGCTAGACAGCTTGCTTTAGCTGTGCAGGCTACCAGCACACAGAGCTCAGAAGCTGGAAACAGGCTCCCACTTGTTTCTGTTTGTATTCCAGGCTTGCTTCTGACTGGCAGTATCCTTGAGAGGGGATGTGGTACTGGGCAGCCAAACCAAATAAAATTTAAATTGCAGGAGGTATAAATGGTTGGAGCAGTTTATGTACGTTCCACCTCAATAATAATAATAAAATAATAATTATTTGGCCACACAGTGTGGCTTGCATAATCTTAGTGTGCTGACCAGGTATTGAACTTGTGCTCCTTGCAGTGGAAACACAGAGCCCTAACCACTGGACCGCCAGGGAAGTCCCATGTATCTCAATTATTTGGGAAAAAAAAAAAAAGACCTGCAAACTACACAAAACCAAAACTCTCCAGGGACTAGCTGCTAGGGTGGAATCTTGTTCAAGAATGCAAAATCTGCATTACCACTTGGCTGTTCATTTTGTTTCCTTCTCTCTCATTTCATAGGTACCCTGCTTGCTTCAAATGCTGATCTCTCTGCTCAGAGCATTGATTTTACCCTTTTCACATGAATGGGTTTCGAATGAAGCTCACAACTGCTAGAATCCTGTTGGCAGAAATGGTGCTCAGGAACCTGTAAATTTCTCTCTAGATTACTATACATACTGCCTCTTGTTCTACCAACCAAGATCTTCTGAGCCTTCTTACCAAAAGCTTCCCTTCCTGTGCAGAGTAGGGTATGGCCCCACCATCTGTGGCTCAGTTTCTGCTCATGGGCCCTGCCCTTTCAGTTGGGGAGTGGCTGAATTGCAGTTTCAGAGCATCAGAAGGCAAGGGGTGGGGTAGCCCAGGAATTTGTAGGACTCTCCATCTTCCCCACATTGATTTCACCCCTCTGGCTTAAGAATGTCTTTTAGTAGTTGATTTCTTCACACCAGGGTCTGAACAAAGCCCGCACATTGCATTTGATATGCCTCGTGTAGTTTCAACTGTAGAACAGCTCTTCTTCCCCCCATCTTGTTCTCCCTAAGTTATTGCTTTGTTGAAGAAGCAAGTTAGTTGTCTTATAGAATGTCCCCCATTCTGGATTTGACTGAGAATTTTCTCTTTAAACATTTTCCACTAGTGTCTGTATTTCTGTAACCTGGAAATTAGCGCTAAAGCTTGAGTTAGTTTGTTGATATAAAACAATAAAACAACCACTTAATTTTACAGCAAAATGGGTTTATTTGGGAACAGTAAAGAATTGCTATTTGGGACGTGCAACTTACCGTGAACCATAGGTAAGTCCAGAGAACAAAAGAGAGAAACATTCTTTTGTAGAAGAGAAGTAAGAGTTGGGGGTGGGGGTGGGGCATTATAAACAAAGAGTCCATTGGCAGAAACTGGGAGTTCAAAGTGTTGTGGCTTTTCATTGGCTGTAGTGTGACAGTCTCTCATTGGCTGCGCTGTTACTGGGTAAAGAGAAATCCTTCCTTCCTCCTGCTGGGTGATAAAGTAATAACCTTATTTCTGTTGGAGATGCAGAGGTATCTCTTTTCCTTTTGGGTCTGCAGTTGACCTAGAGTGATGGGGCCTGAGAACTTCCCCTTCTGGCCTCCAGATTCCATTTTAAATGAGGTTTCCTTTTATTAATTTTCATAGACTCATGTTCAGCTTTGGGGGGAGGGCAAAATTAGTTTGTTGACGGTGTTGTACACTTTATGTCCCATAATCTCAGGACAATGTCTGGTTTTCTCCCTTGTAGTGATGCTGAGGTTAATCATTGGGTTCATGTAGTGGCAGCTTGATCCTTTCATTGTAAATTTTCTCATCAATCTTTCTCCAAAGGTCTGTTAGCATCCACTGGGAACTGTTGCCTGAATTGATTATTTCATGAAAGGTTGCTGATTCTTTTTGTCTTAATGAACATATTAGTGAGTGTGAGATGAAACTTAAACTAGCCAGGGTGTCCACTTGAGGATGGCTAGATAATCAGTAGAGAAGCAATGATTGTCTTGGCTTTATCCAAGCATAGCAAATACTTCCACACATTAGAGCTAATTGCCATTTGCACAGTCTTTTATGAATGTTACTGTGAAAGTGAAAAAGTGAAAGTGAAAGTCACTCAGTGATGTCCGACTCTGTGACCTCCTAGACTATACAGTCAGTGGAATTCTCCAGGCCAGAATACTGGAGTGTGTAGCCGTTCCCTTCTCCAGAGGATCTTCCCAACCCAGGGATTGAACCCAGGTCTCCCACATTGCAGGTGGATTCTTTACCAGCTGAGCCACCAGGGAAGCCCAAAAATACTGGAGTGGGTAGCCGTTCCCTTCTTCAATAGGTCTTCCCGACCCAGGAATCGAACTGGGGCCTCCTGCATTGCAGGCAGATTCTTTACCAGTTGAGCTACCAAGGAAGCCCACGTTACTGTGCCAGGTTGATTTTATTGTAAGTCTTGTTTAGCAGCAACATAAGAAATTCTATCTGTATTTGCTAACTTGGGTGCTTGATCATCACCTAAAAATTAAGAGATTATGACATGAGTTTATAAATTAGAATTCCACATGATGGTGTAGACCATGATAGATTAACTTCTTCAATAATCATCTAAAATTTCCTGACACATAAGGACATTTATGCCTCATCTTTCCTTATAAGAGGTGTAAGACGTTGATGAGTTTAAAAATACAGGAGGCAAATGACAAATCTGAAATAGTTGAGTTTCTGTTCTGCCTAGATGGAAGAATAATGGACCTCTGCTGGCAACTTTCGACTTCATTGTTAAGATCGGAAAGGATGGATTATTGCAACATGTGTAGCAGGAAGTAATTGGGAGTTCCTTTTAAAGGAGGGTAGTTATAGCAAATGAATTTAATATATGTGTGCTCCGTCACTGCCAGGGGCCACTGGAACAACAACAATATGATCTGGGGACATACCCAACATTTGAAGGCCCCTGGGATGGAAATACATTGTTTCCTCCTGCCATAGGCAGGCTTGCCTTTTGCCAGCATGTAAGTAAGTAAGTGTGTTAGTCAGTTGTGTCTGACTCTTTGCAACCCCGTGGACTGTAGCCTGTAAAACTCTTCTGTCCATGGCATTCTCCAGGCAAGAATACTGAAGTGGGTTGCCACTTCCTTTTCCGGGGGATCTTCCCAACCCAGGGATCAAACCTAGGTCTCCTGCATTGCAGACAAATTCTTTACCCTATGAGCCATACGGTAAAGCCATAGTTCTTGGAAACTATAGCATGAAAAGGATATTCATAAAGCAGGTTCTAGGATCCCCACAGGCACAGTCTCATGATTAGGAGTTGTGCCTGTGACCTGACACTTGGTATTAAATAAATTGTAGCTGTGATCAGTATATCATAAAGGTGTGACAATTAGAAACCTAAAAGAATTTGAAATTAGAAACTACCCTGTGTTGTCACAAAGGATTTGAGCTTGAGGAAGCCTTCAAGATCAAGAGATCATCTCATTTAGACTCATTTTCTTTGGTGAATAAACCAACACTCAGATGTGTTAACTACCTTACCTGAGACCACATAGCTCATTAGTGGTTGACTTGGAACTGGAGCTCATCCCACACTCACAGTCACTAATACGTGGGTGTTTCTTACGCACGTGCTAAATGCTCTCTGTGTGTCGTTTATGGGATCCTCATCCCAGGATGGAGGACTTTAATTGACTGTATTTTACTGCGGAGGACACTGAGGCCTAGAGACCATCAATAATTTATCACACAGAAGATCACACAGAACTCAAATAGAGTTGGCCCTCTAACAGTCACTAACATTTGGGTGTTTCTTACATACATGCTAAATGCTCTCTGTGTGTCGTTTATGGGATCCTCATCCCAGGATGGAGGACTTTAATTGACTGTATTTTACGGCAGAGGACACTAAGGCCTAGAGACCATCAATAATTTATCCAAGATCACACAGAACTCAGATAGAGTTGGGCCTCTGTATCTGCAGGTTCTGCGTCTGTGGATTCAACCAATTTTTGATAAATTCCAGAAGGTTCTAAAATGCTTGAATTTGTGGCATTCTGATAATTATTTGCAAAACATCTATATTGTATATACAACTATTTACATAGTATTTGCAGTTTACTAAGTATTATAAGTAATCCGGAGATGATTTTACAGTGTATAGGAGGATGGATGCTCTTAGGTAATATGCAAATACTTCATCTAAGGATCTTGCACATCTTGGTATCAAATAAATCGTAGCTGTGACCAGTATATCATAAAGGTGTGACAGCTGGAAACCTAGAAGAATTTGAAATTAGAAACTACCCCGCATTGTCACAAAGGGTTTGAGCTTGAGGAAGCCTTAGAGATCAAGAGATCATCTTATCTAGACTTTGGTGTCTGTTGTGGTCCTGGAACCCTTCTGTGCTGATACTGGGGGATGACTGTATATTCATCAGAGAAAAGGTATGTTTATTCACCCTCTGGTTCTGCCTTTTACTTTAGCCCTTTCTTCTTTTCTTTCTTCCTTTCTCCTCCCCCTTATCACTATTATTTCAACTTTATTCTTCCTTATTAAAGGAATTATTCCTGACAGCCCATAAACATTGCCTTTCCATCCGTGGCTTTCCATTTACTCTCAAGATTTATATTAAACCCACCAACTCTAATGTGTAAATATGGTCAATGGAAAACAATAAGTAACTTGACTACTCAGCATTTAAAAGAGTTTGGGAAGGTAAAAAAGTTCCTTTGAGCATTCTTAAAAACAAACAAAAAAACCACCTAAGCTTTAAGTTCTAGTAAACCTCACCAAGGCATTTCCTTGCAGCAGGCCTGGAAAGCAGAAACTCCTTCCTTGAAAGCCTCCTTGTCTCTTCTCCTCCTCCTTTTCCTCCTCTCTCTCCTCTTCCTCATCCTGTCACATTCCAGGCAGTCCTGTGGCAGAGATTTCATCAGGAGCAGGTCTGCTTTTGGGAGCAAGGGTTTGAAGGATGATGGAGAGGGAGCAGTGGAGGGGAGACGTTGCTTCCAGAAACGGGAGAGGGTGTTGGTGTTGAGTGTGAGCTTCTTCTTTCTGAAGCCTGCAAGACTCACCTTGTTTCTGTCCGTGTTGCCCTCACAGAGCCCGGTGTGGGTGCTGCAGATGTATCGTTTTGATGAGATGGTCTGTGTCGTCCTCAGTATATGAGGGAGAAGGGAAATGTGGAGACCCTGGTAACGTCCAGGGAAATCTCCACTTGGAAATGTTTTGTATCCTGGTCCATGGTGACTTGAAACAGTTGGTGATAGAACAGACACCCAGTTGGCTTTGCAGCTATCTGTGTAGGTGCCCAGAGTAGAATTTTTTCCTAAATTGCAGTTCTTCGTGAGCTTCCTGTGTCAGACATACAGCTGAATCTGCAATGATGGGCTCAGCCAACACTGGTTTTTCTCCCCGCTCTCCATTTGTCTTGAAACAGCCGCCTGCCGATACAGCCTGGGAGATGCTGCTTGCATGGGCTTCTCGGTGGACTGTGGCGCAGCGCTGACTCATTTCAAATGCTGCCTTTTTATAGCCTCTTCACAGTAATTGTAAGACGTTAGATGTTTTCTCTACCACCGCCATGTAGATTAATATGACTTTTTAAATGGAGATAAGTTACGTTTTACTCACAGATGACTCATTTCATAGCTCTCTTTAAATACATATCCCACCGTTTCTCTCAAGTGTGTCACTCTCTGTTCCCTGTAAGCCTTAGGCTCTGAAGGGGGCTGAGGCCTTCCAGAATACGGAGTTCTGTATGGAAAACTGGTGCTCAGAGAAGCTAGGACCCCAACATCTTACAAGTCCCCTTAATGTAGGCCTGGGACCAGACCTCTCTTCCCTTGATTGCTAATCCAACACAGCTTCCTTTGCTCTGACATCATTGCCTACCCACATTGGCCCCATGGACTGGCACTTGCCACCACAAAAGAGCACAAGCAAAAACAAAAGAGAAAACGTCCTAGTTTCTGGCATCCTAGGATGTTGGCAACGATTTTATTGCAGAAAAAGAATAATGTGTTTTTTCTGTGTGTGTGTGTTGTGTGCGCGCTGAGTCTTCATTGCTCTGCCCAGGCTTTTCTCTGGTTGTGGCAAGTGGGAGCTACTCTTCATTGTGGTGCCTGGGCTTTCTCATTGCAGTGGTTTCTCTTGTTGTGGACCATGGACTCTAGTGTGTGGGCTTCAGTAGTTGTGGTTCTTGGGCTTAGTAGCTGTGGTACACAGGCTTAGTTGCCCTGCATGCGGGGTCTTCCAGGACCAGGGATCAAACCCGTGTCCCCATCACTGGCAGAACATTTTAAAGAAAAACCTCACATTGTTCTGTCATCCTACTCTTTTCTTTCTCTTTTCTCTCTTTTTTTTTTTGATGCGTATGTTCTTATTCATTCTAATATGAAGTCTTTAAAATGTTCAACATTAAGAAATAGTTACTTATACCATAAGCAGAAACCACAGTGTTTATTTAAATACCTGAGAACTGTCTTTGCTAATGTTGTCTGGTGTCCACATTTCAACTTCTAGGGCTAAGCTACTTCCTATGGGTTGAATAAACATATGATGTCTTTCAATGTAAATAAATGAGACTATATAAGAGTAAATATATGAGTTCTTTCCATGATTTTTGGAAGAGTGCTTCTCACATCACCATTCCCTGCAAGTCTTTTTTTCAAGGGTTGGTTGTCATCAATTGGTTCTAACATTGGCATTTGAGAAAGAGATGAATCTTCTGTCAGACAGACCTTGGGAGGTAAGTTCTTTTCTCTTTGTGAGCCCAGTGTCTTTGATTCTACAAGGTGAGTCTTAGGCAGGTGTTGCAGGTAAAGTGCCTGGCATGGTGCCTGCAGGTAGGTGCTAACCAATGTCAGTGTCCTCCCTGTGTCTGTTCCCCTTACATTGAGGTCTGGATGTGACATCACACCTGGTTATTTTCACCCACCTGATGGAACAAAACAGTTTAGTTCCATTAGGACCCGGTTCGAGTTTGCCACAGGTTCAGAGTGCCTGCGTCAGCCCTACCACTCTCATGGACCTTCTGCACCTGAAGTGCTGTGCTGGTTGTATAAGCAGAGGTAGCTGGAAAGATGGGTTTGGAAGCCAAGGATGAAGGGCCAGAGAGATCACTGGGCTCAAGGCTGTGGATGTGGCTGTGAGCCAGCTTGGGCGTGGTAACAAACACCACAGACCAGGCAGCTTAACAGCAGACATGTATTTCTCACAGTTCTGGAGGCTGGAAGTCCAGGATCAAGTTGCTTGCAGATTTGATGTCTCATTGAGGGCCTTTTTCCTAGTTTGCAGATGGCTGTCTTGCTGTATCCCCACATGGCGAACAGAGATCCCCTTTGTGTCTTTTCTTGTAAGGGCACTCATCTCATTTGTGAGGGCTCCACCCTCATGGTCTCATCACCTCCAAAGGCCCTGTCTCCAAATACCATCATTTTGGGAGTTAAGGTTTCAGCAGTGATTCTTGGGGAGATGCAGACATTCAGCCTGTGTGAGCTGAGGTTTAGGACCTGTAGGCAAGCATCTTAGAAACAAAGATGAGTTCTGTAGAGAAGGAAGGTTTTCAGTGGTTCAGGATGGAAGTGAAGTAGGGGGGATATGATGAGAAGTGAGAGTGAGGCTCTGGGTCAGGAATCTGAGCCAGCCAGCAGAGCAGAGAATCGGGTCAGTAGGTCACCCATAGCTGGAGAATCCCAGGGACGGGGGAGCCTGGTGGGCTGCCATCTATGGGGTCACACAGAGTTGGACATGACTGAAGTGACTTAGCAGCAGCAGTAGCAGCAGCAGCCAGGGGTCCAAGGATGCTGGATAAAGGTTCTCACTCTGTTTCTTTGTTGGTTTGTGGGCTCCTGTAAGCACAGGAACTGATTGCTGAATGAGGGGAGCCTTACAAGTAAAGAGGGACCCAGGGTCAGCAGTGAGTGGCAAGAGAGCAGCCCATCTGGGACCTCCTAGGTTGTCTGCAGGCAGCTTGATCCACGTCGTCTTTGCGCAGTGTAACTTGAGTAGAGCCTTCATCCACGCTCAAAGTGACCTGGTCTGGTTGATAGATCATGTCATCATCCTTTGTATATTTCCTCAGTTGCAGGTAAGTATTTGCTGTGTGCATAAAAAAAATCCCCATCAAAATTTTGTCTGACATGAGGTTCCTCTGTAAGCCTGAGGTTTATTACCTGCCTCATTGAGGGAGCTTGGCTGCTATCTCTTTGCCCCTTGTTTGAACTCTGAAGAATGTTCTGTGTTAGCATTATGTTCTGTTTTTCAGCATTCTTTTCTCTTGGTTTTCCTTCTGTTTGGGCAGCAATCCACTAATGCTGTAAACTGTCACTCGGTTGCACCAGCAGCATATCTAATTGCACCTCTTTACCTGGAGCTCCTCGGGAGACCCTGCTCTCTCCCTGGGCCTTCCTGGGTGCTGGTGCCCCACCCCCAGTAGCACCCTGGTGGCAGGGACTGGTGAAGAAAGGAGGAGAGGAGGTGGAGGATGCTTTGTGTCCTTTTACTGGTCATCCTGATGAGAATGATTTTGGGAAGTCTTGTTTGAGGTCTGGCCATTGGGGTGTGGGGGAGGGCAGGTAGGTGGGGTGGGGAACAGAGCCCAGGGTGCCATCTGGGGCTGTTGATAACACACCCTGCATGTTTCTTGTTCCCTTTGCCCTGGGTTCTCTGTGCTTCTGATAAGAGCGGTATTCCACAGAAGGAGAGGTGACAAGCTATTAATATTTGATAGGGTCTTGCACTTTGATAGTTTTGTTTGGGATGAATTGGGAGCAAGGCTCAGAGGGCTTGCTCGCCCCCCCCCGCCCCCACCCCCTGCCCTGGGCTGAGAGAGCAGACCCCAACTGCACCTCATCCCTGCGGGAGAGACTTCTGCATCTTTGGGTTTCTCTGTGGTCACTTGATCGTGGACTGCGTTTTTCCATCTCTGATTGGAAACTCCCAGGGCAGGACCTTGTCATCCTAATCTCATCTTACTCAGGGTCAGGGCTTCTTCCTAAGTAACCACTGCTGCTCTGGGTTGGGCTCAGATGCTGAATTCAGACCCTGAGTGTGGCTGGGCCAGCTTCATAACGTTCATAAGGCACGGGAGGAAGGCTGGGCCTCTGCTTTCAGACTTTGTTTCAGACTCAGTGTGGGTGAGCATCGGAGATGTGCAGGAGGAGCCTGGAGTTTCTTTTAAAAGCAATGTTTACTTGGTCCCACATTTCCTGAGCTTGAAACCTCTCTGCAAAGGACTTGCCCTGAAACACACACAGACAAACACATGCACATACACAACAGCAGCAACAACAGAACAGATCCTTTAAGGGGGAAAGTGTTGTCCCGTACTGTAGTTTGTATCCCCAGGCCTTGGAACTTGAGAAGAATCAGCCTTGTGATACGCTGCAGAGGGTCCCACTGCAGTGTGGAAATACCCTTCCAGTGAGTGGAAGGGTCTTGTGTGTCTGTGTGTGTTTTCCTTTCCTTGGCTTCTGTTGGTTAATTACTTCCTCTCCGAACTTCTCCCCATCCTTCCCACAGCTGATGCTGGCGGGTAAATGTGCCGGTTGGTTGGGTGGGGCCTTGTCTTCTTCCTGCATCTCCACCCACCCTATCTTTACAAGTTGGGTGGGGTGCAGTGTCAGGCCACGAATTCTGTGACCCCTTTTTTAAAAAATAAACAGAGCTGTGCTGCCAGCTTGTGATCGTCCCTAGATGAAAGATTATTAAAATGGAAAAGGGCCATGGGCCGGTGGGTGGTTGCTTGCCCAGGAAGGTGAGCTTGCTTCCTGTTGTCTGAGCTCTCTGGTGCATTCCATGGTTCTGCATTTCATGTCACTTGTGGTTAATAAATAGCAGGTCCTTTCTATGTAGTCTGTTTGGTTCTGGGTTACATACATTCTCCAAAGAGTCCTAACTCTGGATCTTAAATAAGACCTAGATCGTCTTATTAAAGTGGAAAAGGACGTGTCCTCCTCTCTCTGTCTAGATGACTGCCGTCTAATGTATATTTTTCTCTGTCCAGTTTCTTAGAGAAGTCGTGTGAGTTTGGAGGCTCTCAATCACGCTGCTTGGTTCCACCTTCTGGGCCTGCAGTTTATTATTTAATAGCTTTATCAGTAAAATGAGGATAATAATAGTACACACTTCATGGAGTTTTATAAGAATACAGTGAGTACACTTGCAGAGTGCCTGCATATAATACAGTCATCATTCAGTTCAGTGTTAAAAAATGTGGGCATTGATAATAACATAAACCTGAGTACTCTGGTGCTGTTTTTGTAACTGTTATCCATCTCCTAGAGGTATGGTCACCATCTTTCCTCTGATCATGAGCAGAGGGAGTTATGTGAGAACCGTGCATGCATTTCTGGGGTTGACAAAGAAGAATATTTAAAATCGGGAGTGGCTTAGAAAACCAGAATCTTTTGGGTTACTTGCAGCAAACAGGATGTTGAAAATAGGTTCTTTGGTTGGAGATGGGTTTATTTTAATGTGTCTGGAGTTTTATCTGCTGTCACCAAGACTACAGCAGCAGAATGCCTGAACTGAAGCTGTCAGCCCTGGAAAGCATCCTGCACAATCTTGATCAGTCAGCCTCAACTCCCCATAGCCTGTCTCCTTACCTGGGCTTTGATTGAAAAACTCCTGCGGTGGGACTTCCCTGGTGGTCCAGTGGCTCCCAATGCAGGGGGCCTGAGTTCAATCCCTGGTCAGGGAACTAGATCCAGCAGCTAAAGATGCCACGTGCCACAATGAAGACACGCACAGCCAAAATAAATAAAACGAGAAACAAACAAAACTACCGCTGCTGTGGGCCCCTGCGGATGAAGCCCAAGTTAGACGTCCTCTGGGACCTCTTAATGACTTTATCAGGCTGGGGGCAGGGGGAGGCAGCTTTTAGCATCTTTCCGGCCAGTTGAGTGCCACCATGTTCAGGGATGTGGAACTCTGAGACCTACATCAGCCGCTCCTACAAGTGAGAGAGTCGACCAGAAGCTGGCCTCGCCTTGCCACCTCCCTGACCTAGTTTCAGCCGCTTTCCTCTTCTGTGTGCTCTAGCCACACTGGCTTCTTTTCTCTTTTTCCTACACAAGCCAAGCTCACGCTTGCCCAGGGCTGGACGGGCTCTCCAGGGCTGCTGTCTGGAAAGCTCATCCCGGGTCCTGAGCCTCTCCATCACCCTTTCCAGAGCCAGCCCCGGACCTGCAGCCTCTTACCTGCCCACTGGCCCTCCTTCCCAGGCGCGTTGCAGACACCTTGTCTGGTCACTGGTTTCTTGCTCGTCTTCTTTCTGCCTTCGCCCCACCACTGGATCAGAAAGTCCATGAAACCAGGGTTTCCAGCACAGAGACACTGCTTTTTTCTCACATGCGGGCCTTTGCTGGACTGCCAGGTGTCCTTCCGGTAGGGGAGGTGGCTTCTCCTACTTGCAGAGCAGCAGGGGATAAGAGGGCGCTAGGTAGTAATTACCAAGGATAACCGAATGGTCTGTCTGCTCTGTAAGCTGCAGAGAGAAATGTTTGGGAAACATGTTCTGCAGAATACATGATTTGAGCTTCCATCTTGGCATGTAAAGAAGGCTGAGCACCAAAGAACTGATGTGTTCAAACTGTGGTGCTGGAGGAGACCCCTGAGAGTTCCTTGGACAGCAAGATCAAACCAGTCAGTCTTACGGGAAATCAACTCTGAATACTCATTGGAAAGACTGATGCTGAAGCTAAAGCTCCAGTATTTTGGTCATCTGATGAGAACAGCTGACTCATTAGGAAAGTCCCTGATGCTGGGAAAGATTGAGGGAATAAGGAGAAGAGGGCGTCAGAGGTTGAGATGGCTGGATGGCATCACTGAAGCAATGGACATGAATGGGCAAACTGGGAGATGGTGAGGGACAGGGAAGCCCGGTGTGCTGCAGTCCATGGAGTCACAAAGAATCGGACATGGCTGGGCGGCTGAACAATAACTTGGCATGAAGTCGGGATCTTGGGAGGCCAAATAGGAGGCTCAGGTTAGTGTTTCCTTCTAGTGAATTAACATGAATGAAAGGCCAGTGACTTCAAGGCCAGGCCTAATCCTATGCCCTTGGCCTTTAAGTGTCTTCTGGCACTGTGTACCTGGAGCTCAGTCCCAGGAGACTGCCCCCTCCCGTCTTCATAGGCCCGTCTCGAATTGTCGGTCCCCAGGTGACCCACTCCTGTTTCTTCCTGTGATAAAATTTACATATAAAATTTACCATTTTAACCATTTTTGAGTGTATAACTAGTTCAGTGTCATTGGGCACATTCCCATTGTTGTACAGCCATCACTGTCATCCATCTCCAGAACTGTCTTCATCTTCCCCAGATGGAAACCCTGTCCTCCTTAAACACGAACTCCCTGCTCCCCCTCCACCTGCCTTGGTACCCACCCTCTCTTTTCTGTCCTCATGAAAATGATGACGCTAGGTATTTCGTATACTGCGTGGGATCACACAGTGTTCGTCATCTTGTGGCTTGTTTTTACTTCACTTAGCATAACATTTTCAGGGTTCATCCATGTTGTAGCATGAGTCAGAATTTCATTCCTTTTTAAAGTTAAATAGTATTCCATTGTATGTATCCGCTATATTTTGTTAACACATCTGTCTGTTGACGGATCTGTCTTTTATACTGTGGGTTATAGTCAGCATTTAAAAACATACAGTAGGAAATGTTTGCCTGTATTAAGGATCAGTTGACTGTTTTGTGAAATGTGTGTGTGGTGTGTGTGTGTGTGTGTGTTGTACTAAACCATACTCATTTTTTTATGGGCATTGTAGAGCAGAACCCTTCGGCATCTCCCAGGTCTGTGGCACTCATCACGTAGAGAACTCTGCAGTGCTTCCTGTGTTTTTGGAGGGATGGCCTAGGAAAGAAGGAGCTTGAAGAGCAGGCTAACTCTGCCTCCTTGTTTGTTTTAAGCATCACGTGTCCAGAGTGATATACTTAGAAGGAATTCAGGTGGGCCCAGTGGGAGTCAGACAGCATTGTTTGTAAATAGTTTTCAGGGTTTTCCCTGGAACTTGTCTCTCCTGTCTCTCTGGGGTCCTTCCCTGCTATAGGGTGCGGAATGAGATGGGGCTGCGTGCCCGGGAGAGTCTGCAGCTCCTGGGGGGCAGGCTTGGTGTAGGAGTTGACATGGACCGTGGATCAGAGCTGAGGTCAGCTCATGGGATGTTATGTCTTGATCACGCCTTTGCGGTTGTTGTGTCACACTCTTTGTCTTGATCTGGATTGGTATTTCCTACTAATTTAGTATCGGTAATCTAGCCCTAGGTTTTAGAGGGACAGACCCTTTAGCCCAGAGGTAACTCAGGTATTTGTATGAAATGCGGACTAGTGCTCAAGACCCTCCTCCCCTGATGCTTTTTTCCCCTACTGTATTAAACGTTTCCCTCCAAAATAGAAACATCCCAGCATATTTCACGAGTGGACTGTAATGTCATGAATTAAGATCATTAAAAGTATACATTTGCATTATCTCAAAGCCTGGATGCTACGGAGATTGTGGGGGTTACAGAGAATGTTAGAATTCCACCTCCTTTAGTTGGGGTGTTGTTGTTTAGTCACTAAGTTGTGTCTGACACACTGTGACCTCCGGGACTGTAGCCCGCCAGCCTTCTCTGCCTGTGGGATTTCCCAGGCAAGGCAAGAGTACTGGAGTGGGTTGCCATTTCCTTCTCCAGGGGATCTTCCCAACCCAAGGGTCAAACAGGAGTCTCCTGCATTGGTAGGTGGATTCTTCACCACTGAGCCACCAGGGAATCCTCCTCTAGTTGGGAAGGGGATTGTAAGTAGTTGGAGAGGTCAATCAAGGGTGATCAAGGTGTGTGACTGTCAGGCTGGGGATGGTGCACATGCAGACCTGGGGAGATCACAGTGCATTTGCTGTGTGTGTGTGTGTGTGTGTGTGATCCCCGTGCATTTGTGGGGTGTGTGTGTGTGTGTGTGTGAGATCCCCGTGCATTTGTGGGGTGTGTGTGTGTGTGTGTGTGTGTGATCCCTGTGCATTTGCGGGGTGTGTGTGTGTGTGTGTGTGTGTGTGTGTGAGATCCCTGTGCATTTGCGGGGAGTGTGTGTGTGATCCCCGTGCATTTGCGGGGAGTGTGTGTGAGTGTGTGAGATCCCTGTGCATTTGCGGGGAGTGTGTGTGTGATCCCCGTGCATTTGCGGGGGTGTGTGTGTGTGTGTGTGTGATCCCCGTGCATTTGCGGGGTGTGTGTGTGATCCCTGTGCATTTGCGGGGGGTGTGTGTGTGTGTGTGAGATCCCTGTGCATTTGCGGGGTGTGTGTG